>NW_022145603.1:5811409-6013909 GCF_000002235.5 Strongylocentrotus purpuratus
GCAATTAACCTTCACGTATGCGTAGACGAGCCACGAGCAGAAGAAAAATAACATGAATGTTTTATCTTTCCAGCTTATCAGCAAACAAAAATCCACTTCCGTGCTCGGGCATGAATCAACAGCGTAAGATCCCTTAAAAATCCATGGCTTTACATTTCCAATCAACGTCTTCGCCTCGGTCGGTCGGTCGGTCGCCTGCTTCCCGGGGCTGGCTCGTCTTACCGAATCCGTGGAGAATCGTAATTGACTTGTATGGTAACATTTGGGGTGATTTGGCGTCGGGTTACGGCTAATGTGTGCTTGGTCAATAAGAAGTTAGTAGGGTTGGGTTACGTATATTCACTGTATGAACTCCATTTCTTCATCTCTCTCTCTCTCTCTCTCTCTCTCTTGAAGGTTGAGAAGGAAGGCTGAAAATCAATTGTGAGCTTTCTAAATTTAGCTTGGAAGAAAGTTATAGGAGAAAATGTGTCCCCTTTTGAAAGGATGGCTCTTCAAATGCCCTCATATTCAAAGACAATTGAATGCACTGAATATCCTGCAAATTGTTATGTTGTGATAAAACTGTTGTCACTATTTATTCTTTACCCCTTAAATCTCTTATTTTTTCCTGCTTTAATTGACTTTTAAGATTTTGCTGTGTCTAAGAATATTGGTTGTACATGGTTTCAATTCCGAGCAAACAACAATTACAATGATTTCACGAAAATACATTTTTATTAGTGCATGTATGTGAATGATTTGAGACCAAAATAATATTACCTCATTAGAACCAGAATGAGTGTCATCAAAAAGCTCACCGTAAACAGTTGGTTGAGAAGCCAGGAACTTTCCGAAATGTAAGGGGGGCCGGGGGGGGGGGGGTGTATGGTGCACTCAAACTGTACATGCAGCACAGCATGCATGGTTTAATTGTAGTAGGGTAACAGATGGATAGAAATTAATTCACAGAAGTTGATGGAACAAGTTAAATTATCAAAATCTTGAGAGATACATGTAGTCTTGTTTATGCAGCCATAGTAGTACAAGCATGCAAGCTCACAGCCATGCACCTTGCATTTGCTTGCTAAAAGCTGAAGCGGGAAGGAAACAAAATATGATGAAAAGAGCAAATAGCGGTTTGTGATAAAAGCACGACTGCATTTCATCTATTCTGGAAGTATGTGTGTATTCACATTGAAGGGTGAAATATGATGAGAAGGGATAGTGGTTTCCATGGCTAACCAAAAGGTATACTATTCCATCAATCCTTATTCAGATAAAAGCTTCTTTTTTTGTGTGTGTGTGAGATAGTGTAAGTATATATATGCTTCATATTTGTTAATCTTCTATAAAACATAGAGCTTATAGTGAATACGCATAGGACCTTTGTTACATACAGATGCCGTTCACACACACACACAAGTAAAACCACACGTTTCTGTGGCGGTTTAATTATACTGCGGTATATCTGATCAATCCTTCAATAATAATAATTTTGAATTACAGTAGTATGTGGTGAATTGTGGTTCTATATGATCCATTTCTGGAGAAAAGTCCTTTTTAGATGAGAAAGGGATAACTAAATCGTCTGTTTGGAGCCAGAGAGCGCCAATAATTTTTTTTCAGCCAACATTTATGAAGGAGGTTTAAATTCAAATCCCAGTTTTATTTTACTCACAAATATTTCCTTCAGTTGGAGTGGAACATTTACATTATACTACACATAGAGAAGTCTATACAAAGAGAAAAGATTAGGTATCTCCTCTACCAAAAAAGAAAAAGAAAAGAGAAATAACTTGTCTTGCCGCTTTCAAAAGATACTTTTTCCCTCATTAATATAACGTGATGCATACTTATTTTATGAGTCTATGTATTTTTATTTTTCTCTTCACGTCTGATATTTTTTTAAGTGCTTTAATACCTTTTTGTTTTTACTTTTAGTGCCCCTTATCAGAAATCTTCCCTTTAATAAACTACACTACATGAATATCTATTTCATGGGACACCTTGTATTCGCTCCCGGTACTTGACTTGTTATTACTTATATTTCACACATGTAACAACTGCGGAATCACTCCAATTAATTGATTTCTTGTCGCCCTCTCTCGCTACCTTTTTAATCTAATTCCCTCCACATCCCTCGCTTCATCACTCGCTTCAAACCCACAACCATAACGTGAAATTGAGCAGAAAATTGACACAAAAAATTGCGCCTAATAGCGTTCTGTTCTTAACGTAATTTGCGTGTTTAGACAGGAGTACGACAATCAAGTTACCGTCGTGCATCAGCGAACGTAAAACTAGTGGTATTATTCAAACACCCTCAGCCATTGTATGATATGTAATCTGTCCTGACTATAGTTTGCTTCATATGGTAATGCATTGTTTAATAAACTGAGTATGCAATTTGACATAAAGAGTATAGAGGTTGTATTAAGTGAAAAGGAGGCGTTACCAATACTCTTTAAAAGCCTTTTTGTTTAAATTTTCTTTTAATAATGAAAATATGTGCATACATGTACATCTTATACAGTAGGCTTACGGTTGCACCATGTTAGCAGGGATATACTAGAGAGAGGGAAGGGGGGGGGGGGGGGGGGGGATTTGGGAATCCTGAAAAGGACTGTTGGTAATCTTTCTTTCTTGAGAGATTACCAAGAGTCCTTTTCAGGACCCTCTCATCCTCCCCCCCCCCCCCCCTCTCCCACATGGTGCAACCGTAAGCCTACTGTATATCTAAATCACCATGCAAGCCGATACTTATAAGCAGCATCATGTACATCTTGTTAAATATGAACATGAATTATTAAATGATTTAATTTTAATCTATTTTTTGTAACATAGGATATGAATTTAGTCAAAACATGATCATTACAATACATGCATTTGGCCTAGTCATCGATGAACTTCATTTCTCAGTGTTATGGTCCTTCTAATTTTCTTTGTAAGTTTGTTTCTTATAATCTTTGATAAAATCTCTTTGATTATCACTATACGATTATGACATGTTTCTGAACGATAATTCCTCTTGTGTTACTGCTTTGTGTGGTAGTTTCCCAGAATAAGTGATGGATGTCATCAAAATGCATACACTCTTTTGATTTTCATTTCATTGTTAACCTAAAAATGCCAACCCCATTAGCGATTGCTTTCAAAGAAACTTTTAACTTGTCATTCTTTTGATTGAATTATACTCCTGAAACTGTTTCAGCTCGTCTCACAAATTGGCACCAATTGTCCTTGAAACGAGTCTGTACGTGTTGCCCCGAGGCCGATTAATGTTATAATCTAATTAGCCTTTGTGTCATTACGGCTGACTTAACAGCTAGCTAGCAAGTGTGGGGTACATGAATGAAATCAATGTGCATGAATTCACTCATTCACTCATTTCTACTGTTTTGTTCTCATAAGTATAGGTTCGTGTGGGCCACGAAAGAGAGATAGATAGAAAGAGAGAGAGAGAGAGAGAGAGAGAGAGAGAGGAAGAGAAAGATGGGTAAAAAGAGGAAGAGAGAAGGAGAAAGAAAGATATATATATATAGAGAGAGAGAGAGAGAGAGAGAGAGGGAGAGAGAGAGGGTTAAGTAGAGATAAATGGATTAAGACACATAACAAAGTGTGGGGGCTCTGAAAGACTGAGAGAGAAAGAGAGAGAGAGAGAGAGAGAGAGGAAGAAAAAGATGGGTGAAAGGAGAGAGAAGGAGAAAGAAAGAGAGATAGATAGATGGATAGAGAGAGAGAGAGAGAGAGAGAGAGGGTTAATTAGAGATATATGAATTAAGACACTTAAAAAAATATAGAAATAATGAGATGATGGAGAAAGAGACTCAGAGAAAATGAATGGCAGAACGAAAGAGAGAGAAGGAGAGACAGAAAGAAACAGACAGATGGAGAAAGAGAGAAGGACAAAGAAAGAGAGAGATAGAGAGATAAACAAACAGGCAGAGATTGCACATTTTTATCAGAAAACATTAGCATTTCTCACATACACCTTTACATGATATTCCAACGATGCTTTAATCATTTGTTGTTGTTGTAAGCAGTCATATCTGGTTTTATCTTCATATTTTTTTTTCTCAAGCATATTTTTGTGATTAACTCTGAAGTGATTAATTATGAAACCATAATAAATCAGCATTTAATTTTAATTAAATGAATATTTGTTTCGACTTAAAGGAGTCCCTTAAGGGTCAAGTCTATCACATTCTTCACGCACCATGCAATATCAAGTGTTTATTTGTCAGGGTTCTTATCATATACCAATAGACCTAATGAGATAGTGAATAATTTGTATTAATTGTGTTTTTTGGTCACTCACTTTAAACCTATTTTGGCTTGTTAATATTTATTTGTGAATAACAAAAGATCCCCTATTTCAGTTACAGAATCGTGCGCTTTGTTGTCATCAATATCTGTTTTAGCAATTTTTTCCAGCTGATCTCCCCCCCCCCCCCCCCCCAAATATTTGAAATCAATGTTTAATCCTGTTTCACTGTACAGATATGACTTACTGTATTACATTATGATATTCAAACATTCTGGTACTCTAGAGAGTACAAAAGTGTGACATATCATACAGGCTATTAGGTTGCTGGTTCCAAAAAAATTCGTGTCAAGCAATGCCATAGTGATCACACTAGCACTAAACACTGAATTTTCCTGCTCCGGCTCGTTGCTTGAATGATTTTGCGGTGAACCTCATGCACAGGCTCTTTTATTTTAGAATCACAAACACGGAGGAAGAGCGAGTTCAGTATATACCGTTATACTCTATGATAGATAGAAACAGGCTTTGTAGGTACATGGCCTCAGCATTGTGCATTCTTTTTCTAGTTTAGATTGAAGGAATGAGGTCCAAAAGATGGTCTATTGCCGTTCGGTCTACAACCAGTTCGTCTACTACCCAATTGGTCTATTCTGAATGGGCTACACGTGTAGCTAGCCCGTCTTCTATCTACATGATCTAATAATAATTTTGTCTACTTATCATTTGGTCTAATGACCATTTAGGCTAATTAATAGCCATTTGGTAGAATCTACATTTGGTCTAATTTACAGGGAGTCTACTACCCATTTGGTTTATTGCTCATTTAGACTAATTCCCAGTATGTCTATAATGCCCATTCTGTTTACTTTCCATATATGCTCTAATAATCATTTAATCATAAATGAATAATAATAATCATTAAATGATTATTAGACCTTATGAAATATGGGAAAAGACTAATTGGGTAGTATAGGCGAACTGTAGACCAAACAGCAAATCACCCAAAAGATGACTGGAAGAATTAAAAATACCAGTATACCCTAAGGGAGACGTCCGTTCTGAAAGGATTCTGGACAACACTAGAGGATTTGGTAGAAGAATGAGAGGCTAAATCTCAATCATAACCTCTTTTCAGAATTCAGATGGTGTGAAATAACATGTTGATTTAAGATGAATAAAACAGGGCTTTTTCTCACTTTTTTCTCACTTTTTGGTTGCCAGAAGGGGGTAAATTCAGGTTATTTTACATACATGTAGGGTAGCACCCTTCTGGCTCCAAAACACTGAATAGATGAAATTGTATGGTTTACGGTGTGTGTTGATGGAATAACCCAAGATCATGCAGAAACCTGTCCATGATTCATCAAGGCCTATATTGTATTGAATTGAATTGAATTAATTTAATCATGTTAAAACTTCACATCACTGAGTCTAAAAAGACTGCTTTACATCAAGTATGCATTAAAAAACATAAAACAGATCATATAGACACAAAATTGAATATAAATATAAATACATAGGAAAAACATCTTACAGATGATATGATATAAAACAAAGAGAAGAGAGAAAGCTGAAATATACACAAAAAGGATTTTAAAAACAGACCAAGTACAAGCAGCGTGTGAAATTTTCTTTCAATATAACGTTTATAATTTCCCTTCAATCTGAACTGATCATATTTGTTACTGTTCTTTGATAATTGTAAGATCAATATTCCTGCCCAATTTCGATGTTTCATTTCCTTCCGAAAGTATGCCCTAAGACACTCAACAATCAACCAGTTTGCTTGAAATTTTGTGATTAAAAAAAAGCATTTCAGAATAGATTTATACTCAATTTTGCTGCTATTTTCAAATTGGAGTCTTCCTGTGGACATTAAGCAGTGATGTCCATGTCTTCTAGTTTTGTTGATATCATAGTAACCTGCCAATCTAAACTAAAAGGGATGAATTGTTTTGTGATGCCTTCAAATTGATGAAAGTCTGGACAAAACAATGACCTCTACCTGTCCGAACGACTTTCAATAATTTGATGAAAGAGAAATCATAGAATAACACGGTATTCACCTTTGGGTTGAGAAGTCCCATTCTTGTTCAGAGAGTTTCATTAGGCCTGTCCTCATCAGCTCAAGATTGCCAAAAAGCCGCTATTTCTGATTTGGCAAATATAAGCCAGAAGTTACAAATCACGTCTTCATCAGCTCGAGACTCGCCCTCGAAACCCAAACCTCAAGCTGGAGAAATTAGCTTTAAATATTTTGCTCATTGTTCGTGCATAGTGCGAGTCTTCGGGCTGGTGAGGACGCACCGGACAAATAGCAGGATATTTTGCCAAATAGCGGGATATTTTGTAAACTAGCCCAAGATATCTTGGGATGATTATCTTGGCACAAATTAAGTGGTTAATTTGCGATCAAGATAGTTAAAATAGCGGGTCATTTGGCAATCTCGAGCTGATGAAGACAGGCCCATTCTCGTTCAGAGATTTTGACTGGGGTACTCTATGCACCCCTTGGCTGTCACTCAAACCTGCTGAAAACCCCCTCGGGCTATCACTCGGCAAGATTAGCACCGGGATTTGGACCCAGGTAAATAAGAGCGTAGCTGAAAAGCCAAGGCTTAGGGATGGCTAGTGTTTCAGAGGAAACGCTTCAGACAGATTGGACTCACGTTGGATGTGCTTAGCGTAAGAATACAGATTGGAGAGTGGGATTTTTTTGGTGCCGTGCTGGATATAACGTGGAAGTGGTGTTTTGGCAGGGGAATGAAAACAGTAGCAGTAAGCACTTGATTTCAGCAGTAGCTCTTCTGCATTCAGACTATCTGAATTCATCGTTTAGTTATACAAGAATCCTGTAGTTACCGGTAAATCATATCATTTTTTTCTGGTCTGAACTTTGTATAAATTAAGCATCATCATATTACCTATTGTACGGTTAAACGTGTGTTTGAGCATCATTTTAAATGAAAATGTGATAAAGAATCTGGGTCCGGTCCAGGGACCGTTTCACAAAGCCTTTTTTCAATGACAAATGACAAAAATCAGTGACAAATCTGCTGATAACCAATCAGAATCAAGGATTTCAGTAGCTTATAACAAAAAGTGTCATTTGTCACTGATGACAAGTTTTGTGAAACACCCCCCTGGTCTGGACGTCATATTGTATGAAAATCATATAACTGGGCGGGGCTTATCGTTGGCACACACATCGATGATTGACCAGCTTGGCATCTCTATTAATTGGCCGCATCAAAACTAGTTTTTATGCCTCCGCCACCGAAGGTGGTGCCGGAGGCATCATGTTTTCGGGTTGTCCGTACGTCCGTCCCGTTTGACCGTTATCACAATATCTCAAGAACCATTTAAGATTTAAACTTAAGACTCGGGAATAGTATTTATCACCATAGGAAGACGATCTGATTAGATTTTGGAATACGTAGGTCAAAGGTCACAGGTCACAGAGGTCAACTTATGAAATTCCTTGTATTGAGTTTGTTAGCGCGATATCTCAAGAACCATTTGAGATTTAAACTTCAAACTTAAGGATAGTATGTATCACCATAGGAAGACGATCTGATTACATTTTGGAGCACGTAGGTCAAAGGTCAAGGGTCATAGAGGTCAATTTATGAAATTCCATACATTGAGATTGTTATCATGATATCTCAAGAACCACTGGAGATGTAAAAACTTCAAACTTAAGGATAGTATGTATCACCATAGGAAGACGATCTGAATAGATTTTGGAGCACGTAGGTCAAAGGTCAAGGGTCACAGAGGTCAACTTATGAAATTCCATACATTGAGATTGTTATCATAATATCTCAAGAACCACTGGAGATTTAAACTTCAAACTTAATGATAGTGTGTATCACCTTAGGAAGACAATCTGATTAGATTTTGGAGCACGTAGGTCAAAAGTCAAGGGTCACAGAGGTCAACTTATGAAATTCCATACATTGAGATATTATCGCGATATCTCAAGAACCACTGGAGAATTTTCACTTCAAACTTAATGATAGTATGTATCACCATATCATAATATTTCAAGAACCACTGGAGATTTAAACTTCAAACTTAATGATAGTGTGTATCACCATAGGAAGACAATCTGATTAGATTTTGGAGCACGTAGGTCAAAGGTCAAGGGTCACAAAGGTCAACTTATGAAATTCCATACATTGAGATTGATATCATGATATCTCAAGAACCACTGGAGATTTAAACTCCAAACTTGTTTAAATTGCTCTATGGCGGAGGCATCATTTTCGACTGCGCGCAGTCAAAATTCCATCTAGTTTATACATCGTTTCTTTATACAACGTTTCATTTTATGTTTCTTTATAGTATATTTCCTCTGGTATGAACAGGCCCTCACTAACATTGCTGATTTCAGGATGGTATTGATAGTTTTGGTTGTACGTGAGGAAAATTAGGAGAGGTAAATGATGGGTGAAGATGAAGTCATATTGACTGCCTCAAAAAAGGAGGCGCTTTAAAGCACCTACTATATTCAACGAGATGGCAATATTCAAGGAGATAGGTAAATATTTTTTTGTATCCAGTCTGAGGCACATTTTTCTTACAATCGATATGGATATGAAATGTCAAATCTTCTATATTCTTATGAAGTTTGCCAAGCACACACACATTTTATCTCTATTCTCAGATTTTTAAAAAGACATTACTTTTTTGTAATGCTTTTTTACTAGTAATGAGTACAGTGTAAACAAAATACCTGTTAAAGATAAAGTTGAGTTCTGGTCATTCGATTGCATTGTGAAAGAAATGGTGTGGAATTGACCAGAACAGGTAGATCATCTAGCATATAAGAATTTGTGTGTATTGCAAGGTTCTGGAATCATCAAAATGATAAGAAATTTGGCCAAGTCTTGGTAAAGTTACAAACACTGTACACAGAAAGATGCATATGGGACTACACGAACACGAGGCGTAAAAATCCTACCCGGATTTTTACGATGTTACATGACATATTTAGAATATGAAGGCATTTGAAGAGCCATGCTTTTCAGGGAACATGTCTTATCTGATGTTCTTCCACACTTGCATAATAAGAATGATAACGCTCACAAATTATTTTTCACCTCTTCCAAGAACTCAACCTTCTCTTTAAGGGCGAGAGTGAGAGGTTGAAAGGGAGAAAGAGGGTGATGGAGGATGGGAGGGAGTGGGGATTGATGAAGGGAAGAAAAAGAAGAAGAAAAAAGAAGAGAAGGAGAAGAAGAAGAAGAAGAAGAAGAAGGAGAAGGAGAAGGAGAAGGAGGAGGAGGAGAAGGAGGAGGAGGAGGAGGAGGAGGAGAAAAAAGAAAGAAGAAAGAAGAGAAGAAGGAGAGGGGGAATGAAGAGAAAGAGGAGGGTATTAAGGCAAGGAGAGTGAAAGAGATTCATAAGACACTGCATGACAGGTATTTAGACATTTATACAATGTCCATACAGAGAGAGAATAAAAGAAACTCATGATAAATTCATTGCTTTACAAGTGAAAATTAATGAAAAAGAGGGGAGAGAATGCTTTTGAAAATTAAAAGAATTGATATTAGGCCTAGTCTTTAAAAAAACAAATTTTAAAGCAGTTTCCAACAAAACAGATACATGTAGGAATAGAGAGAGAGAGAAAGAGAGAATGAAATAGAAAAAGAGAGAGAGAGAGAGAGAGAGAGAGAGAATGAAATAGAAAGAGAGAGAAAGAAAAGAAATGGAGATGGTCTCTGAATGAAAATTTCTCTCTTTCCCCTCAAGTTCTTACCTCAGCTTAGCTCCCACACTATCTATTGCAAACGTCCCATTGGCATTCAGCGATTCAGAGGTAAAAAGAGTAACAAAAACCAGGGGAATTCATCCTGATTCCTTGCTTGCGATCGAAAGGCAGTTTTCGATGCAAGCGGGATTATTCTGAGGATCTCGTTACGATAATATGATATTGATTGGCAATCTGAAATGGATGCGCGGCCACAGAATCGTCGACAATGTAGCGTTTTTCATTCATGGAATCTTAAGCTTCAAATCCAGAGTGGATGCGCTTGTTGCGTTACATTAGGGTGCGTTTGTACTCTACACCTATATTATACGTTTGTTGCAGTTATTTGGATAGCTAGCTCTGGCCAGTTTAAAACTTTGAATGTTTGAAAAATAGCTTAGTTTTAAGTTAGTCATATTTATTTCCTCCCAGTCTTTTCAAAGTATATTGGGTGCGTTTATCATGTCTTGCCACAGATATGTACATATCAAACCCCACTATACGAACATGTTTTTCGGGATGTCGCGTTTATCGTCTCTTCACGATTCAAAATAAAGGCCTTGTCTTTGCGCAGCTGTTTTTGCACCATTTGACCCAGGAAGCAGATTAGCATGGGAAGGTCAGATTTGTATGTGGGGTTCAAAACAGCTTTGCATTTATCATGTCTCAGAAACGTGATTCTGGCTGTATATGTCACATTCAAAATGCACTTTTTATGCCTCCGCCACCGAAGGTGGTGCCGGAGGCATCATGTTTTCGGGTTGTCCGTCCGTACGTCCGTCCGTCCGTACGTCCGTCCGTCCGTCCGTCCGTCCGTCCGTCCGTCCCGTTTGACCGTTATCACAATATCTCAAGAACCATTTAAGATTTAAACTTAAGACTCGGGAATAGTATTTATCACCATAGGAAGACGATCTGATTAGATTTTGGAGTACGTAGGTCAAAGGTCACAGGTCACAGAGGTCAACTTATGAAATTCCTTGTATTGAGTTTGTTAGCGCGATATCTCAAGAACCATTTGAGATTTAAACTTCAAACTTAAGGATAGTATGTATCACCATAGGAAGACGATCTGATTAGATTTTGGAGCACGTATGTCAAAGGTCAAGGGTCACAGAGGTCAACTTATGAAATTCCATACATTGAGATTGTTATCATGATATCTCAAGAACCACTGGAGATTTAAACTTCAAACTTAGTGATAGTGTGTATCACTATAGGAAAACAATCTGATTAGATTTTGGAGCACGTATGTCAAAGGTCAAGGGTCACAGAGGTCAACTTATGAAATTCCATACATTGAGATTGTTATCATGATATCTCAAGAACCACTGGAGATTTAAACTTCAAACTTAGTGATAGTGTGTATCACTATAGGAAAACAATCTGATTAGATTTTGGAGCACGTAGGTCAAAGGTCAAGGGTCACAGAGGTCAACTTATGAAATTCCATACATTGAGATTGTTATCATGATATCTCAAGAACCATTTGAGATTTAAACTTCAAACTTAAGGATAGTATGTATCACCATAGGAAGACGATCTGATTAGATTTTGGAGCACGTAGGTCAAAGGTCAAGGGTCACAGAGGTCAACTTATGAAATTCCATACATTGAGATTGTTATCATAATATCTCAAGAACCACTGGAGATTTAAACTTCAAACTTAAGGATAGTATATATATCACCATAGGAAAACGATCAGATTAGATTTTGGAGTACATGTATGTCAAAGGTCATAGAGGTCAACTTGAAAATTTCAGACTACATGTATAGGACTTGTCATGATATGTCAAGAACCACTTGAAATATGTTCCGTTACTTAACCCGTACTTAACTGGGCTATTTTGAGCACCTCCCTGACTGGGGGGGGGGGGGGGAGGGGCCGATTGCCTCGAAATTTGGCACGCGTCTTGAGAAATTGCGCAAAGCAAGAGACCTCACTATTATTTAAATTGCTCTATGGCGGAGGCATCATTTTCGACTGCGCGCAGTCAAAATTCCATCTAGTTTCGGCATTACAATAATCCTGTATCTAAAGATGTTTGAAAAAGGCTTTGCGTATACCGCCTTAAAAATTTGCCTGAAAGACGTTTGAAAAAAAATGGACGATAAACGCAACCATTGTCTGTTGAGAATCCGAGGGGCATCAAGTCTGTTGAAAGTCCAATGTATATACAACAGCTCCTCTAGCTGACAGGCACTCAAGCATTCAAGGGATGTCTTCCTACTGGGTACCCATTTACTGTACCTGGGTGGAGTATGGCAAATGTAGTGAAAGAAATAACCTCCACTGAAAATAGAAATCATATGTTTAGAGCCAGAAAGATGTCAACTTTGTGTTAGTGTATATTTAGTCAACACCCCAAAGTCGGGCTCCAAACAGAGGAAAGGACATCTTGCTCTTGACATTTTGTTATCTTGTAAATAGTTTTATATATTCCATATTTGAGTAAACACACCTGTAGAAAAACAAAAATATTAATGAACGTTGGTAGTACACACCCTATGATCCATACTCATAGGGAAAAGTATGAACACAGCCCTAGTGTAAACTCCCATTTATAGTATCGCCTTTTTGCCTTTATCGCCTTGTTGAAGTGAGTTTGAACAGGGCGAGAGGCAGTGGTACTGAAATCATTGATTGGCAAGTCAATATGAACAGATAAGTGTTCAAATTCTTGGTAAAGCAAGTATGAACACAGACCTAGATCATTATACTAATAATACTAACATCTGTAATTTCAGTCTTGAAAAGGCGAGTATAAACGCAACCCAAGATCATCATACTATAATATCTGTATTTTCAATACTGGAGAAGCGAGTATGAACTCAGACATAGATACTAGTAGTAGTATTGATATATTTATTTACATTCTTAGAGGAATGCATATGAGTACAGAGATAGGTCTTAATATGATAATATCTGTCTTTTCTTTCACAAAGTTTCATCCACATGTGAAGATTGAGTTTTAGAAATAAGATGCCTCAATTATAGGAGAAGAGATCACGTTTTGAAAATTAACCTTCCCAGACACAAATTAGTGTGCATATAAGTATCCATGCCTCATACTGCTAGTTTTGATGCATACAATGCTATTGACACTGCATGATATGGATAATATATCATCTGTTTGGAGACAAAAAGGTGTTAACTTTAACACATAGTTAATGCCATTCTGGCTCTGAACAGACAGATACCATATGCAGAGCTTTGCTGCTAGCCAGGTATGGATTGAGTGGCTTGGAAAGTTGTCTTCCTGTATGGCATCACGAAGCTGAGGAATAGTTAGTGATGGACTTTGGTGTATTTCAAAAGAAACTCTTTGTAGTTTGAGATCGGCACCTAGCGTCTGATCTGTTCTAAGATCTTATAAAGCTGTCCCTGGCTTCATCATGTCACATCTGGTATAATGTACAAATTATTATTATTATTATTATTAAGACATTATGTCATGCAAATATCAGGTTTTCATATTTTTTTTCGCTACCTCTATCCTTTTAGAGTTACTGATGCAGTAAATGCTGCGTTAATTATGAGGTAACTAAATGATCTTATCTAAAATACCATTTACCCATTGTCTTTGATTTTAAAAAAAATGACTTTATGATTGCTGAATGAGAAATACAGTTGATTTCATTCAAAGAAGCAGATGAAATAAATATTTTCTCTTTGATAGAGAGGGAAGAACATAATACAAAATTATAAACCATTCACAAAAAATGCAAACAGCTAGTCACTACCTAAATAACGAGGGATGATGATAGTACATAGATATTTCAGAAAATAAAGTGCTCTTCGGGGATCGATTCCGCCTTATAAAATATGAATGAATTACTTGGCAAAACAGTCACTGAGTATTCTAAAGTAGTATTTAAGATGGGCTCTTGTAGATGTAGCCAAGCATGAACGGGTGCTCTCATCTTTCAAGCTTGGGCCAGACCCTTTCCATTTCCCCACTTCATAAATAAACATTTTCTTTTCCCCCTTACGCCGCCCGTAAACTCCATCGGTGAGAAAGTGTTAGAAGTGTGGTCACTTTTGTTTCTTTCGCCGCTGCCGTCGAGGGAATGGCGGGACGGGACCGTGTTCATATTACGCTGCCCACGTGGCGCCGGTTCCGTTAACGCTTCATCAACAGCCATGCAGCGCATCCCGGTGCTTCATCAGAAGCTGCGTAGCCCCGAGCCGGTCTTTACAAGAGAGCGGCCAAGTTAAATCTTTTGAAATGCATTAATGGAAGCTAGAATATCAAGTGATGGGTGTGCATCTGTTGCAGAGGAAGGGTTTGGTGTAGAGAAAGATAGGCTTCAATGTTTCAGGGGAATACAGACTGCTTACATTAGCTTAATGAATCAGGAGATTAAGAAGCTATTAGCAAAAGCTGTCAGCTTCGTTCAAGAGATTAGATTGCCCATGTTTCTTTATCTCCTCCAGAATGTGTTCTCTTTACTCCTCTGTTTCATTTCTCCCTATCTCTTCTGTCACTCCCTGTTGTTATTCTTTCCCCTTTCTCTCTGCTACCTGAGTCTCTCTCTCTTCCTTCCTCTTGCTGAATTGAATAATATTTTTCAGAATTTTGGTTCATTAAGAGTTGTTTCTCCATCTTTCTCCCCTTACCCCCTCCCCCTCCCTTCCCCTCCTCCCCCCCCCCCTCTTCCCCTCCTTCCACCCCTTCCCCTTCTTCCAGCCCCCCTTCCCCTCCTTCCACCCCCATCTCTCCCTGTCTCTCTCAGTATTTTATTCTGTCTCGATCTCACTCTCTCTTCCCTTATCAATGCCTTAACCTAGCATTTATTTTGAATTTCATAATCACTTATTTTAAGTCTTCAATCATCGTTAACAAAGCTTGTATATACCCCAGGCAAGACAGCTTTATTTAGGAAGGGGAAACTCTTGAAACAAGGTAGCGATGGGAAATTTGTTTTTTCACTTTGTATTAATTCATCAACACATTATCCATCAAGTCCAGTATTTCAGAATGCCTTTTCCTCAGGATAATTGAAGGGATTGTATCGTGTAATCATCCCCAAATGCTCATATGAGAAGAGTATGAGTGTAAAAGAACTCTTTACAGTATTGATTCAAAGACGTTTAGTGGTAAATCCCGACTATTTCAAATTTTTCAATATCATGGATTTTGTCCCCAAGATAGGGCCTAATTATGTAATTCGAACAAATGCAGTTGGGAAAAGTAAACCAATAATGAAAGAATAATCTAAGTGTGAAAGAATCCTTTGGGTTAAAGTTTCAAGAAGATATCAATGAAAATGTCCTCTACAATTTTAATTTTTCAATTTATGGATTGATTTGTATCCCCACGATATTTATGATTCTTGCAGTTGGAAAATGCCAGTAAATGGCTTGAAAATGTAACACCTTTTTGTCATAAATACAGAATAGTCATGCCCATACATAATGTTAGAGAAAATTATATGGGAAGAAAAAAGTATGAACACAGCTTAACACAACCTCAAAAATATAATTCTTTCTGTCCTGAATTCGACAGGCAGGATGGGAATAGCCTTGTTAAAAATGTATGACTGAAAAATATGCGTCAAGGGGTCTTTTTTCGTTGTGGATTTTGCTTTTTTGTTTAACAAACGCTGATGGATTTTCAGAACTGGTGAGGCTTGTAGGATGTCAATGAACTGAAGCGATGCATGGCAAATTTGAATTGAACGCATCAAAGGAATAATGTTGATTTTGAAAAAATTGTGTTGTCTACAAAGCGTTTAAATTACGTTTTTTTCTGTTAAAGCTCGAGTGGTCTTGTGCCCTATGTAGAAATGATGTAATAATTTATACAAACAAATTACGATTCTGATAGAAAAAATTCTAGAAACAGCTTCAAAGTGCATGCACAATAATGTTAGTATGTCTCTAAAATTCAAGTATTATATTATATTTGTTCATTGTTTCATAATGGTTATTTCAATGTTTACTCTTTACAATGAGTTTTGACATGGTTTCTGCTTTGTTTGAGAAGAGTGTTTTGTCTGTTTGGAGTTAGGAGGTCGTTAACCTTGTGTAAATCATCAGTTTTTTATTGCCATCTTTGCTATATATATTCTGATCATTTCTGTCAATTCAAATAATTTAATTTCCATAACTCAAAAATGAAAAATGCTTACATAAAATCAATATCCCATAAAATTTGATATGTAACCCAAAGAATGAAACTTGTTTGTTAATATTAAATGTCAATAAGTGATCAAAGCATTATAGGACACAAGTATAAGCAAAATATTATCATAAATTGAGTAGAATTTTAAAGGAAATTCAGAAATTCACAAAAAAGCAGAGCTTGTATTTGTGTGTATTACTCAAAAGAGAAGGAAAAAAAAGGAAGAAAGTTAAAGAAAAAACAAACAAACTATGGACAGAAAATTTATTTTTACAGGTAATAAAATATGTTACGTTACTAGCATCAGTTGTCAGTGTGTATAAGGTAAGGAGTCATGATAGATGTTACTGTGTCCATCGATGGCATCGATTATGATTCCTTGGCAGACATCACAGTTTCTATGCTTCATAAGGATTCTCTTTTTATCAACCCCTGTAATAAATCCTGTATCAAAGTTTTGAAATTGGGATTATTTTCCCAGCATTTCATTGACTTGTAAATGGACCGACAATGACTTGAAGTTGAGCATGAAAATGTCTGCAAATGATTTATTTGTAGTGATAACCATAGGAATTGAGTTATATTTGTTTTCTCAATGTTTTATCAAACTGTAATGGACCTTGTATCAGCATGCTGTATCCAATATTGGCACAGCTTCCTCCCTGGGGTTGTTTATCAGAGGAGGGGGAGGGGGGGGGGGGGGCACACCGGTCACCGAAGGGAACACAGGGTTTGGTTCCCACTGGGAGAGGGGGAAAGGTCAGGTCACTTACCTGTAGGTCAACTTGAAATTTACATTGAGACTTGTTAGATATTTTATCATTATGCTCTGTTTCATCTGTATGTGATTTCCATGTCTCTTTACATTCAAAGGGTAATTTTACTTTTCTTTTCCTTTCTACTGGAGGGGCGGCTTTCACATTTACTTGTTTGCTGTAGATTAGCTAAAAATGAACATGAGGGGCGAACTGTGCATTTGTTTTTTGTTTTTTATTTGGTTGGTTGGGGGGGGGGCATATTCCTCAGTCAATTCATGTTTCCATTAGCCTGTTATGTTAAAAAAACTGCTTTATAAGTTTAAGTGCCATTGCATGATTATTTGGTATGAGTCAATGGCCCGTATTTGAAGTCATATGAAAATGTTTGTGAGGTGGGAGGTGGGGGGGGGGGTATTTAGTGGATTAAACCTTCTGCTGATATGACAGGTGAATACAATTGATTTCATTATACATATTTTTTAGATAATAGGTCATTAATTAAAGATAAACTTGAGTTCTGGTTTAAACAACAAACAAATTCTCACAGAATCTAACGAAACTTACACTGAATGTTCAAGATTACAAATAAATGTCATGTGCCAAACAATTTTGGAAGAAATTGGATACTGGCTGAGTAATGAGCATATAAAGATAAGGAAATCAAGGTAGTACTAGCCCCGACACCATTTGTGTTGTCCCTTATACATCTTTCTGTGTACAGTGAGTGTTATTTTACCAAGACTGGGCCAAATTTATGATGATTTTGATGACTCCAGAACCTTGCAGTACACACCAATACTTACATGCTATATGATCAACTTTTTCTGATCCATTCCACACTTTTTCTTTCACAATGCAATCGCATGACCTTAACTGGTCTTTATCTTTAATTTCAAAATTATAAATCATTTTTCAAGTGATCTCCTCCTCCTAATTGAGCATTCTGTTGACACAGATAACCCCAATCTTAAAGTTTGAGACAAAGAGATATACTCTGAGATAATCACTACATTGAAATTTGGTAGATTTTTATCAATGACTGATTATTATCAGTGCTGACTCAAATCTAGTCTGACTTCAAGGCAAAGTACTTTGATTTACTTTGACTTACTTTGACAGCATATCAGCTTGAAACAAAAATATCTTCAGGTGAGGCTAATCTTCAATGAAAACAGGATGATTTCCTTGCTATACTTGTGGCCTATTTTTCGTTATCTTGCTTGCATGAAGTTTATATCCTTAGTTTAATCCATCATATATATCAATGTATGGATTTTTTGGCTCATGATAATGATGACGATGTACTTCAGGGTAGCCGGGTGAGCATATGCTAACCTTTTGTCCATTTTTTTTAAATTTTGGGACTGCAGCTAACACTTTCAACACATAAATTGTGTTATTTATTTGGAGAACAGAATTCTACTTGCAAAATGGATGCAAAGAACTAGGGAAGTTTATTGACAGTACTTGCCCATACCATGTAGTTGCTTGCAGAGTGCTCACGACAATAGAATAAAACAAATTTGTTTCCTTTGTTTAATTTCCTCTCCCCTAATGGTCAAACATAGTTTAGCGCAGCCTGCTCTTTACAGGCAGAATAAGAACTTGAAAAGGCAGTGTCAGTCAAGATTTGTAATACATGTATGTTTTAAATAACAAAATATAAGAATAGGAGATGTTGGTACAATGTATTTTCATTAACATCTTATTCATGTAAGCTATTGTACAATTTTAAATGTGTCCACATATTTATCTAGCAGTTTCATTTGGCATTATCCTTGGATACTTGACATAAATTTCAAGACTCCAATTACATTGGCCAGTAACAGCTGTGAGATATGTATTTTTTCTTAAGTTTTTAGCAAATCATTCTGTTGAAATGCATATTTTTTTAAACAGTGTTAAGCCATTGAGTATACTGACAATAAAGTATTGAATTGAGCATATGTGTGTGATTGAGTTAATACTTAATGTATGGGTGGTCAGCTAGGCAGCTGCTTCTTCTGAATCTCTGTCTCTTTTAATCTCATCTTTATTCACCTTCAAAAGATTACCTCTAGATGATCACCCCCTCCCGATAAACTTCCCCTCTCAGAGATTAATCCTTCCCCTTTCAGTCTATCAAGATTTGGCTATGCAAAAAGTAACAAAACATTGTATAACGAATCATCATCTAGTGAAGCTTGTTTGAGGTATAATACAATTTGATTTAACAATTTTATGTACAAAAACATTTGTATTCGTCTTAATTTTGCATAACTGGTTTAAGGGCCTATCGTGAACATGCACTCATGATCGGCTATCCGTCATGTCCACCGACTTCTTCCAAACTTGTGTCTTTATACGACGTTGTTATCTAGTCTCTACGCTCAATTTAGTTTCTCTATAAATGATGATTTTATATTGACTCCTTGATAGTCTGAAGGAGGGGGGATTAAATCACTCCACTTCATTATAGGGTATTCCATTGAGGGATTAACTGATGCTTAATCCCCAGCCAGCTAGAGATAACTGTCTGGTATTAAAAGCCTTGAGTTAAGTGATCCTTCTTTGAGGGGATGAATTTCTTCCCAATCACGACAATTAACTCTACTGGGACGCATTATTGACTTGTGAAGGTTTTTATTGCAAAAAGATCTAGCAGGAAAATGCCAATAGATTGGAGTATGGTCTCGTACTTAGCCATGCACATATTTTGAAGCTACTATTGCTACCAGAGTCTGTAATTTCATCAGAAAATCTTATTGTGTCCTTTGTAAAATATACAGCCTTATCTACTCACATGTCCTGATAAAAGTTTTGAAGTCAGATAAATGAAAAAAAGGATGAGCACTGAATGTGGTGTTAAAGATGAAGTTGAGTTCTGGTCATGCGATTGTATTGTGAAGGAAACGATTTGGAATCGACCAGAAAAGGTTGATCATCTAGCATATAAGTATTTGTGTGTATTGCAGGGTTCTGGAATCATTGAAATGATAAGAAATCTGGCCAAGTCTTGGTGAAGTTACAAGCACTCTACACAGAAAAATGTATATGGGACTACACGAACACGTGGCGTAAAAATCTGTCCTGATTTGTATGATGTTACATGCCATATTTAGAATATGAAGGTATTTGAAGAGCCATGGTTTTCAGGTAACATGTTTCATCTGATGCTCTTCCACACTTGCATGATAACAATGCTAGCGCTCACAAATTATTTTTCACCTCTTCCCAGAACTCAACCTTCTCTTTAAACACCCTTTCTTCCCCTTCTTCAGCTGCAGTAAGACATACATGTAGGTCTTTGTGGAGTGTATTGTCAATGCCATACTGTTCAGCACTTGATGAGATACTAAGAATCGGTGCTGAAATAGATGTTTTGAAAGTAAGATTTATGAACAGTGATCATTTGCTCCTGTTCTATCCCATATGAAGGATTCATCCATGATATCTAGAATTAAAACACTCCTCAATTGATACCTGTCCAATTACAAATGTAGTTATTTTAATTAGCTATAGTTTGGCACATTTTAATTTGACAATAAAAGACATTTGGGGTGCAATACCTGTAGTCTAGTCCTTTTATCTTCAGGTGTTAAAGTGGAAGGTTTTATTCATTCAAGTGCACTAGCTGTAAGCTAATGTGATTGTTTTAATTTGTTTTATAATTGGCATTAGGAGAATAGAGGAATATATTTATTTTACCATTTTGTGATTAATAATCACCAAAATGTAAATTTACAAGGATTTCAAAGTGCCATCTATATCTATTTTGATAATATTTGTGTCATGTTATTCTCCACCACAAACCCAGATCATCAAATAACATACCTCCACCCCCCCCCCCCCCAACAATTACAAGTATTTATAGAAACAAATCTAGTTATTTGGAGTTAAATACAAGTGAAAGTAGCATTGTAATTGGGAGATTTTACACAAGTTCTTCTTATAAAAATATCCCTTTTTTAATTTCTAAATTATGTCACCAGACTGATTTCTTGATTCTTTGAGAGAGCACTGAACAATTGAATTCGTCTCAGTATCACAAATCACTTTGTGACATTATCCATTTCTCCACTCCCCCATATCGGCTAATGGAGCAGTCCACCAGTGACTGCCTCAATCTTGAAACCCTATTGGTCAGTGATTTATGCATATTCATAGCCTAAGTTGTGCTCTGGCTAATACTGTGTTCTGATTGGCCAGCATCATTCCCACTCAATCCCTATGTAGTACCTGCTCTGTACAGCTTAATTGTGTATGCTTGACTTGTATGCGTGTGAAGTGTCCTTCGCCAATGTTCATGCATTTATCACTGTGCTACGGCCCTGCACGGAGCGTTAGGAATAGAGCTGGGAATCGCTGATCTAGAACTGGGAACACCAGGTATTCAGAATCAAGCCTTTGATTGAACAATATTACCAAGGATTTATCATTTTCTTTCCTTTTTAGCTTGGAATATTACAATTGGAGCTATAAGGAGACGTATACAAGGTAAGATGACAAACTATTTATGATTTTTTTTATAATTTTAATTTCATAATGGGTAGCATTCTTGTAAACAGCTAGACCTGTTGATTATTTAGTCAACAAGTTGAATAAGGAATGCAGCTACATTAGGCCTACATTGTTAATACTGGCCTTGAGTTTTAAATTGAATTGACTTGTGTCAAATAAGGTTAAACTTTCATCATTATCGCTGGCATTATTATCATCGCCGTCTTCACCAATATTTTCATCATCATCATCATCTTCTTCATCATTATCATTTTCATTATCAGTGATTTATCACCATCTATCATTTTCATCATGTACATCATCATCATCATCACTATCACCACCACCACCATCACCCTCACCATCGTCATCATCATCATCACTATCACCTTACAGTATCATCATTATCATCATCATCAACATCATCACCATCACTATCACCACCACCATCATCAACAGTCATCATCATCATCATCACCATCCACGTAATCAAGTTCCTTATGGCATGTAATAGATATTTATAAGAGAAGCCAGGTAGAGTAATGAATACCAATTGTCTTGCCCATGAAGTCCTATCACACCTTTCCACCAGCACCTATTACCCCTAATGATTCCTACCAGGGGCGCAGGGTATTACCCCTAATCCGTCACCCATTTGTCAGGTACTTGAGACCGGAGCCTCGCACAATGAACTTGAAGAGCCTCAAACAAAACCCAGAAGTTTGATGGGAATTTGAACAAGGTGTACTGAAGAGATCTACATTGTCTACTGTTTTGGGATCTACATTGTCTACCGAATTAAGATCTGAATAGGGGCGAGTGTTTGACATGGGATCAGAGGAGGTACAAATCAAGTTCTGGAAGGGGATAAAAGGAATTAACCTTTTCTTTAGGGGTAGCTGTTCTTGTTGTAAAGGGGTATTATTGATTTGAAAAGGTTCCTGATCACTGTGATCATGATCAGGGTGTCAATTAGAGACAATAGTCTGAGTTTAGCAGAGGTCAGGTGCATGAACATAATGGTTTGTAAAAAACGCGTAAAAACGCGTCATATGACGTACAAAAACCAAGGTTTGTCGACAAACCTCCTTTGTGAATTCAGGCCAATGTGTGGGAAGCCAGAAGGGTTTTAACTCTGTGTTAAAGATGTATTCCCTAATTCGTTCTTCAAACATGAAACAAATTATTTCATAAAACGCAACTCAACTCCCTTCGAAGACGACTTGAAAAGCAAATCACATTTGATATATTGGGCTGTATGTAGGACATTAATGTGTCGTGTTGGGAATTGAACCCACAGTTCCACAACCTGTGCATTTCAAGTCAAGTGCTTAAACCACTCGACCATGGCATCTCTACATGTGCTGGTAATTGCCTGTAATGAGTTCATTAGATGAGCAATTCAATTTAGTGTGGTTTAATAGGATATTTGAGTACCCTCATTGTTAACCTGATTGACTTACAACTTGTAAAGGAATAATGACAGGGTATTTAATACCATAATACCAGTATTAGTTGGAAAGACAATACTTTTGATTCAGAGCGTATCACCAAGCCATTCTCAGTCAGCTGCAAGCTTTATATACATGTAGCATGTAATTGGGTTTTTAAAAACACTAACTTTTCAAATTCTTAGAAAATCAACCCGGCCCCCCCCCCCCACTCAGAGGTCGGAATGACCGCATGTGTGTTGCCAAAATGTCTGGTAAAGGGGTACTTTTCGTGCGACAAAGTCCAGCCAGAGAATTGTAAAAAAAGGGTGTATTTGATTTTTCACCCGGAGATTTCTTTAAAAAGGGGGTGTTTTTTCTTTTTTTCTCTCATCTCTTTGGACTCCTTAGAAATAATTCCGAATTTAGGGGGGTACATTGAGCATTTTTCCTGATTTAGGGGGTCTGCAAGGCAGGAAAAGCCCGCGAAATGCCCGCGAAAGGGGGGTTCGGAAATATTGGCAGTCCTCAGATAGGGGGTGCTTTTAAAAAGAGGGAAACGAGCATATGCGTACCCTAAATAACATTGAGTGGGGGGGGGGGGCCTGGAAAATCAGTGATTGTTTGGTTGTATGTATGTTGGTTGTTTTTGTTTGTCTGTTATGTTTGTTCATTTTCTAATCTTCAAGTTACAAGAGAGATATTGGTTCAGACTTAGGTTTTGCAGTATCCATCTTAATCCTTTTTGTGTTTCCTTAATCATATCTTAATCTTGAGATTAAGTACATGTAGGTACTACACTCCACAGAACAAGGAATACTAATTGAAAAAGAGATGACTTGGTAGTACACATCTTACTGTTCATGACTATTAAAACTAGTTGATGAGATGTACATGTGTACAACTCTCTTTATAGTATAGTCAATAATTTAGCCCCAGTTAAAGTTATGAAAGGTATACCGGTAGACATTTTCATAGATGACAATCTACTGACTATATTTCTCTTTGGAACTATCAGCTCGAGAAAGATTACCAACAGTTCTTTTCAGGACTACACACACACTCACACTTGAAAAAGAAAGATTGCAGACAGTCCTTTTCAGGACTCCCAAATCCACCCCTCTTTCATATGGTGCAACCGTAAGCCTACTGTATATATTTACTGACCATCATTAAAACAGTTCTGATATAAAATATGAATGAAGAGTCATAAATTGATCTATGATGGTACAATGAGGTCAATTGACCATTAGGACAAAATGCTATAACTACTCACTCATAATTATCCCACCCTGCGCAATTATCTAAATTAGTCTTTTGCTTGAATTCTCCCCTCCTCTCTTCTTCCTCTCTCTCTCTCTCTCTCTCTCTCTCTCTCTTTTGTCCATGTTCCGGTACGTCTTTTTCTCTGTCCCTCCACCCCTCTCTCTCTATCTCTCTCTCTCTCTCTCTGTCTTTCGGTCTCTGTCTGTCTGTCTGTCTCTCTTTCTATCTCTCTCTGTCTCTGTCTCTCTTTCTGCATATCTCTCTCTCACTCTATTTCTCCCCCCCCCCCCCCCTCTGTTATAAAGTGTCATTGCGATCACTGTTTCACTTTATTGAGCCCAATAATTGTAATTGTAGGAATATTGATATCCGCCAGACAATGTACAGGTTAGCAAGTGATTGGTATTAATAAGATAGATATCACCAAATTGAGATTCGTTTGAAAAGGACCGAATCACCATTTATCAGTTTTGATAGCTATTACATGAATGATTGTTCCATTTGTTTCAGTCATTAAACAGAATATTTGCCCTAATAATAAGTTTGATGAGCTGCCCCCTGCCAATATTCCTACAATTACAATTATTCGGATCATGAAGGAGGCCTTAATAGCTATGTTTTATCAATGGCAGTATAAAGTCCTTGTAGATAGCCGACAATATGCAAAAAGCCATTAATGCCTTCAGAAAGACTTGTTTTGGTCATCAAACAGAACATTCGCTCCATTGCAGACAATGAAAGAGCAATCGCTAATTGGGTGATATCGCTTGTAGTCATGATCATCAAATAATGCACAATAATGGTCTTACAATCATCGTCAACTATTGGAGACAGACCAGTCAATTGGGATCTATTTTTATATGAGAAATCTACAATGAGCAATGTCATCCCTTTGATATACACTGAATATAAAAAAGGCAATATCAACATGTTATCTTAATGACCAATTTCTTTTTTAATACGGTACTATTTTTTTCCATAGGTTATTCAATGCCCCTCTAAAGTGTTGGGAGTAGCTGGAGCCCCAAATTCGCCAAAAATTTGATGGCAAAATATCACTTAAATTGTATCATAATGTGAAAGTTCATGTAATTTTAGACACAATTCTGCAAAGAATACATAATTCAGGTTTCCTGTTGTACGCAGAAAACCTTAATTTGGTATTCTTTCATCTAATGACATCCTCTTTCACTTGATGATTCAATTAAAGTGAAATTTTACCATCAAATTTTTGGGGCTCACAACACTTTAGAGGTGCTTTAAAATCTTTTAGTCTAAATTGTTAGATTTGATCTGGTCTGATAGGAATGTGATTTAAAGGAGGGAAGCTGTATCCCTCTCTTTAATCCATATCAAAGACCCTTAATTACTTCCTGGATAGCCCTAACTGCCTATTAAGAAGCTTTGATCTTTTCTTCCTTCAAATAAATCTTCATTTATTGCTTATAATCCGACTTTGTTCACTAGACTAGAAACATTCAAGTTTAAAGAAGCTTGTTTGAGTTAGCGTTTACCAATTCAGATAGGTGTGCAGTGAACTATCACACAAACCTTGCTGCCTTTACACTGCAAACAATAATTATTGGGTTTTCTGACATTGTTGTGTTTCGTCATACATGTAAGTTGCTAAGCAATTACCCACAAAAGATGATAAAGTTAAACCCATACCGAAATACCCACCTGGCCACTTTCAGCTCTATGTACATGTAGAGAGTGTTTTTTTGAAAATTAATGCTGGCAGAAACTTCCCTGTTTTATGCAATGTAAACGTTCCCTCTCAGAACACTGTTAAATCATACCGGTTTTCATTAACGCGACTCTCTGCACTTTCATGCAATTGCATGCAGAACAAGTCACACAGGTGCACTATACTCACCAACGATTATTAAGTGTGAAATTTGAGATTTTAATTCAATTTTGTGAAATCTCCACCATATCCGTGCAAGATTGCATTTACAGATCATGAAATTACTTTCTTTCCATTGATTAAGCACATTCAAAATGTCTACTATTCAGGGAACATTTCAGACACGATTTGCTATGAATGGGTCTAATAAAGCATGGCACTAAATCTAATGAGGTGTGAATGGTATTTCTTCACAATCACTCACATTTGATTCTAGCTGCCAGACTCTTACATTTCCTGACTAATGATTATAATGTACTCGATCACATACTGCACTCAATCACATAGACTGGATGGCAGTTTACATTTATTACCTGGAAGGGGAGGGGCAGGTGACATTCATTGAAATCACCCAAAAGCCAGACGTTGAGCATTATGAACAGTTAAGGCCTTGATAAGAAAAAAAACCCATTTTGTATCTGAATTTGTTGAAATATTCACTTCAAAAGACAATTATTTGAAGTTGAATTGTATGGCAGTAGGGGGGGGGGTATTAACATTAATCAATTTCCAAGATTGATCACTTTTTACCCTTTTATACAAGAAAAAACACCTTGTATTCACTTCACTACAGCTAGCATACATGTGAAAAGGCGATAACATGAAGTGCACATATATTGTATTTAACGGGAGAAGGGATAAGGGTCTAAAATCTTAACATAAACTTGTGCACGATGGTAAATGATGAAAATCAAACCTTTACAACAAAAAACGAATGAAATGTCCCTGGCTACCAGCTGAAATGTAAATCCAATTATGTACATTGACATTAGTTTGAATAACATTCATGTAAAAAGACAACATTTGATTTTTTTTTCTTCAATTGAAGGTTATAATGGGGGGGGGGGGGGTCTTTCCATTAATCAAATGTGCCTGAAGCCCAGGAATAATAAACAAGCATATAAACATGTCCATGGTTCCTGATAATTAAGCTGTCAAATTAAATTCCCCACTCTTTAATTTTGTGGTAACATTCGTGTAGAAAGGCACTCAAGTGGAATAC
The DNA here is from genome assembly GCF_000002235.5 of Strongylocentrotus purpuratus. Classification (NCBI taxonomy): domain Eukaryota; kingdom Metazoa; phylum Echinodermata; class Echinoidea; order Camarodonta; family Strongylocentrotidae; genus Strongylocentrotus; species Strongylocentrotus purpuratus. The sequence continues at coordinate 5,838,387 of NW_022145603.1, forward strand.
ATCCTTTCATGTATGCATTCACCAAGACACAGAGTGAGTGCAGAATATCCTACCAGTGGTTGCAAGGGAAGGGAGTGGTGGTGGTGGGGGGGGGGGGGGGGGGTAACAGAGTTGGATGTATTCTCTTATTCTTCAAGACACTGGCAATGTATGGCTCTAGCTTTAATTTATTGGCATAGCTACATGTAGCATGGCTGTACTTTTTTTCACTACTAATGTCTAAGCTCTCCCAATACAGTGTGTGTGCTTACAAAGAACCCCCGCATCCAACTTCTTCTACGCATCACATTTAAAAGCCACATAAAGGGGGATTACCTTATGCACATAATCTCAACATACCAGTCAATGTCTACAAGTGTTACTCATTGACTCATGGATAATCTGAAATGGGTGTCTTGAATTATAGAAGGGGTTATGGTGAAAACTTTGAGCTCTTCAGCTACAATGTGATAACTGATAAAGGACACTCATTACATTCATTTAAAGATAAAGTTGAGTTCTGGTCATGCCATTGCATTGTGATAGAAAAGGTGTGGAATGGATCAGAAAAAGTTGATCATCTAGCATATAAGTATTGGTGTGTACTGCAAGGTTCTGGAGTCATCAAAATCATAACAAATTTGACCCAGTCTTGGTAAAGTAACAAGCACTGTACACAGAAAGATGTATATGGGACTACACAAATGGTGTCGGGGGGCTACTAACTGTGATTTCCCTATCTTTCGATGCTCATTATCAGCCAGTATACATTTTCTACCGAAATTGTTTGGCAAATGACATTTATTTGTACTCTGTAAGTTTCGTTCGATTCTGTGAGAATTCCTTATCTTTTTTATAAACCAGAACTCAAGTTTATCTTTAATATCTGTCCAGAAGCAGAAGGCTACCAGTAATCATCTCTGTGAGCAAGTATGGAAATAATGTCCTTCTGGCTCCAAACAGAACATCATTTTTTCAACTAAACCTCCCCCAATGCACCGGCTCACCTGCCCCCACATGAATGCCTTCATAAGTCACAGGGCAATTCCTCAAACCATGCAAAGAAAGGCTAATCTGTTCATATTTTAAAAAAGTATTTTATCTCTACTGTCGAGATTAAAAGAATCATGGTTCGATCATACCAAGTAGATACATGTTATTAGACCCATGCATGGTTTACTGATACCAATTTACCTTTTCTGTGTATTTGTTACAACCACCTGTTGTCGTCTGTATTTAATGTAATAACTCCTTGGTGCTACCATATGGACACTAATAAATGAAAGTTGAAACCTTCTGTGGTTTTAGTCTACATTCATGTAAAGTCCCACACAAAACAAAAGTGGTCTCACATGGTTGAGGACTTGAGCTGCACTATTAGATTTTATTCCAACCACAAAATGGCTGCCAAGATGGCTGACATGCAGTCCATCCAACAATAATAACCAATCACAAGATTGGACAATAAGTAAGTAACCAATAGAAAAACTTGTAAAAGATAGAGTGCCATGTGCCATGTGTGCTGGGTTGAATAGCTAAGAGATAAGGAAGAGTGTGTATGTGTGTGGTGCTATAGCAGGTAATGTGCATGAGGATGAATGAATAGGGACAGAACAATAGAAGCCAAGAGCTAGCAGACAGGAGAGAATGAATGTAGGTCAGGAGTGCGCTAAAGCATATCGGAGTGGAAAGCTAAATGTACAGTGTAAAATAAACAAGTAACCACTTGGGTCAGTGAAATTAAAACCTTACATAATATACCATCTTCACAGAAAAATGTCCTCATTTTAAAAGATACATCGTATTAACATGCATTTGTTTCCGAAGAAAATGAGTCACATAAAATTTGCTTGAAATACCTGAACACATCAAATCATGAAGTTTTCCTTCTGTACAATTCTCTCTTTCTTTTCCTTTTTTTTTTCATAAGGAACAGCATCTATTCATATTAAGGAAAATTAAACTGTTTAACTTGAAAGGTCACACATATAGCAAATACAAAAAAATGGTATGCTTTCATCAATGAACATCTTTCAAGCAACGTCCTAACTTCAATGGGTTCTATCCTTTTTCACCCTGAGAATTCCAGTCGGATGATTTGTAGACATAAACATTAAATAATTTCCTTTTTTTCCTGTTTCTGTCACAAATGACAAAATATCAAATACTTCATACCCAATTTGGCAATTTTTAACAAAAACTATAAACAAAATACATGGCAATGTCTTCACCTAAAGAAAAAAAAAAAGTATCACTGTTTCGTGAATCGCTGTTAAAAATTCTTTTTAAATAAGTTAGCCAATTGAATAATGAAATACAATGTACACAGATAATATGCATGCATTCTGACATAACTCTTTCAAAACCGTCTCAGATTTAAGGAGACATTATACAAATACAGTGTCTATGGTCGATAAAATCTCAACTACAAATGATTTATGTAACGAAAAAACATATTTTATGAATTCATGTATCGATGATGTTTTAAATCCAAATATCCATAAACATCAATATAGGTCAAATGACTAAAAATAATGTTCAGAAAACAATGTAAACATGTACTTAAAATCAAATAATCCCATCAATTTTTGTCGTTGACACATTTATATAGTCCTTTTTGTAAAATAATGCAGGTCAACCCTGTGACCAATACAATCTGAATCTCACATTTTTTAAACTTTTTTTTTCTTCTTAAAATTGAGCACAATTGCAAAATTGCAATCAAAATTGACATTTTAGTCTTTTTTCTTCTTTTAAAAAAAAAAAAAAAGATGGGCGCATTGAGGAGTTCACCCAATTGACGTGTAACTAACAAATTTGATGGAAAAACACATGACAAAATGCTTGAAAGTTTGTCTTCTTTTTCCCGTCTAAACATTAAAAACTGACAATTTAATCCTATCTTTACTGAAAAGTCCTACAAAAATATCATAAATCTTCCAAAACGTTCCCAAATCAACAATTCCCTCAATAACATATTGTCACGAACAATGTAGCAATGCAAGGTATGACAGAGAAAAGTTAAAATCAGCATGTCTTCCAATTATCTATCACTATTGCAAACATTATTCCTCGAAAGTCTTTACAGTTCGTAATCTTGAAACTTGGCGGGTACTTTAACCTGTCGACCAGATCTCGAACGTGCGGATGAGGACGGCTGAGGTTGGGGTTGGTCAGCGGATGAAGACGGCTGATGTTGGGGTTGGTCAGCGGATGAGGACGGCCGATGTTGGGGTTGGTCAGCGGATGAGGACGGCTGATGTTGGGGTTGGTCAGCGGATGAGGACGGCTGATGTTGGGGTTGGTCAGCGGATGAGGACGGCTGATGTTGGGGTTGGTCAGCCGATGAGGATGGCTGAGGTTGAGGTTGGTCAGCAGATGAGGACGGCTTAGGTTGCTCAGCTGATGAGGATGGCCAGAGTTGGGATTGGTGAGTCGTCGACCTCAGTTGATATTGGGGTCTGAGTTGAAGTTGGCCAACCGGCGAGAACAGCTGATGTTGGGTTTGGGTAGTCGGCAGGGATGGCCTAGGTTGTTGCTGAGGTGGGGCTGAGTCAATTAGCCTGGATTGATGGCTAGAATTGGTTGGCTGGTTTGATGCTTGTTGCCGAACAGACAAAATTGACCGTGATGGTTGGTCATGGTCTGACTGTCGGTGATGGAGGATGCGTTCTGTTGAACTGGTTGGCTGGTTTGAGGCTTGTTGCCGAACAGACAAACTTGACCGTGATGGTCGGTCATGGTTCGACTGCTCGTGATGGAGGATGCGATCTGGTGGTCGAGACGACCACGTGATGTAGGCTGGTCCATGGCTAGTAGGATGATTTGACTGCACCTTTCTCCTATTCTCGTCTTCTGCTGGGGGACCTGGTGGGTACTCTGTCGTTGTCCTCTCAGTCCCATGTATTGACGTAGGCTGTGGGGTTGGTGGGGATGGTGGAGTTGACATCACTTGTGGGGCTCTAGCTCGATGCGGTTTCAAACGATTATGATGGACCCGTCGCTTGAACTTTTCATCATGGACATGAACTATGTCATAATTTAGTCCATCATCTGATGAGGAAGATACTCTGAAAGGACCTTTCCAGTTTGGTTCAAGTTTGTTCCTGATGTTGGTTGGGTCATGTAACCAAACAAAGTCACCTGTGTCATACTTTGAAATGCGTTTCTTCACATCATACTGTCGTTTCTGTTGTTGCTGTTGCTGTCGTGTATTTTGTATGGTGTACTCCCATGCTTTTCTCAATCGCTCAGACAGGTTGGTTGTGTATTCGAGGAGTGTCTTGCCAGATGACGATGGAGGGGGAGTTGAACAGGTGATGTTCGCAGGTGTACGGGCTTCCCTGCCATGCATGATGTAGTATGGCGTCAAACCTGTTGAGGCATGAGTACTTGTGTTGTACGCTAACTGGACTTGATTGATGTGAGTGTCCCATTCTCCTCCTTGATGAGAAATGTACTTCGCAAGTTGATCTTTGATGGTGCGATTACAACGTTCGACTATGCCAGCTCCTTGGGGATGATAGGGTGTCGATCTAGACTTTTTGATGCCCAATTTGCTGCATAGTTCTTGCACTAATCTGGACTCGAACTGTCGACCTTGGTCTGTGTGCAAAGTCTCTGGAATACCATGCTCTTTCACATATTCTTCGAACAAATGTTTGGCGATGGTTGGAGCAGTCTGATCTTTCATTGGGAAGATATTGACATATTTGCTGAAATGATCAGTCACAACGAGTATATAGCGAAATCCTCGTCTTGAACTTGGAAGCTCAGCAATGTCGGCAAAGACCATCTCCAAAGGACGAGTAGTGGTAATGGGACGTAAGGGTGCTTGATGCTTAGGGGTTGGTAACCGGAAGGACTCGCAAGCTGTGCATGTGTTGCAGAAATCAGTGATTTCCTTGTTCATGAAGGGCCAATAGCACATTGACTCTGCTCTCTGTATTGTGCGATGAGCGCCGAAATGTCCGGATGATGGGTCACCGTGTAACTCTTGAAGTACCCTTGGAATGAGGGAGTTTGGTACGACAAGTTGGAATGAGAGATTACCAAGCTTGTCTTTCTTCTTCCTGTAGAGTATACCGTCTTGGAGGATGAATTTGGGATACTGCCACAAGAGACGTCTAACCCGGGGGTTGTGTCTACGGATCTGTCGAATGGTTGGCCGCTCACCATTGTTGACGCATTCGATGACTGTACTGATGTCTTGATCTAGTTGCTGTTCATGTTGAACATCTACATCACTGTCAAGGATTACACCACGATAAGGATGAAGGACGTTTGGTGCAGACCGCCTCGTTGAATCATTGGGAGTAGATGCGTCTGTTGATAGTCGTGATCTTGATGAACGAGTCTCGACTGCATTACACAGTGGATTGGTCACCATGTGCTTGAGTAGCTGATCCGTCAATCTTGGAGTGACTTGGCTTTCTTGACTCGGGCGTCTAGATAATGCATCTGCATTTCTGTGTGATTGTCCTTTCTTGTGAATAAGGCTGAACGTGTAGGAATTGAGTTCCAATATCCATCGTGTTCTCTTCCCAGTTGCATCGTCTTGAATTGGGAACTTCCTGAGAGCCAAAAGAGGTTTGTGGTCTGTCAGGATAGTGAAGTGTTGGTGTCTCAGATAATGACGAAAATGGCGAACAGCTGTAACAATTGCCCAGAGCTCTCGATCATAGGTAGACCATTTCTTCTGCGTAGCGCTGAGAGTTTGGCTGAAGTAGGAGATTACACGTTCTTTACCATCTTGAGTCTGCGAGAGGACAGCACCAACTGCATGAAGGGATGCATCCGAAGATAGGATGAACTCCTTTTCAAAGTCTGGATAGGCGAGGAGAGGTGGATTGGTTAGAGCTTCTTTCAGATGTTGAAAAGCCTTTTCACACTCTGCTGTCCATACAAACTGTTGACCTTTTTATGTCAGGGTCGACAAGGGAGTTGCAATCTTAGAGAAACTCGGCACAAAACGTCGGTAGAAAGATGCCAAGCCAAGGAAGGATCGGACATCAGTCGGTGTCCTCGGCTGAGGCCAGGACTTGACTTTCTCAACGTTGTTTGGGTCAGGTTTCACTCCTTCGGTGTTGATTATGTGGCCAAGATACGTAACTTCTTTCTTGAAAAAGCCACACTTTGAGGGTTTAAGTTTGAGTCCAGCATCTCTGAATCGTTGCAATACTTCTTGGAGGTTCTTGCAATGATCATCGAAGTCCTTGCCCATGACTATGCAGTCATCAAGGTATACCAGGCATGTAGACCAGTGGAGGCCATGTAGAACGGCTTCCGTGAGACGCTGAAATGTCATGGGAGCGTTGACCAGTCCGAATGGCATGACAGTGAACTGGTAAAGCCCTGTGCCTGTGGTAAAAGCAGTCTTCTCTGTATCTTGGGGATCGAGCTTGACCTGCCAATATCCACTTGATAAGTCCATGACGCTGAAATATGCTGATGAAGAAAGGGAGTCAATTGAATCATCTTGGCGTGGAATAGGGTGAGAATCTCGAACAGTTACTGCATTGAGTTTTCTGTAATCCACGCAAAATCTGTATGTGTTGTCCTTCTTCTTCACCATGACGATTGGGCTCGCCCATGGGCTGAAGCTCTCTTCAATGATGCCTCTTTGCAGAAGTTCGTCCACTTGCTCCCGAATTTCCACTCTCATTGCTGGTGAAGTTCGATACGCCCTCTGTCGTATTGGAGTAGCTGTGGTAGTGTCAATGTGGTGATGAATAATGTCAGTCTGACCAATATCCTGAGACGTCGTGCTGAAAATATCACTGTAGGTCTGAAGAAGATGTTCAGCTTTCTCGTACTCTGTCCTCGTGAGTTCTGAAGAAGGGAGAACACCAGCAACTGGTGACTTGTCCGTCACTTGTGGATCAGCGTCAGTAGTTACGCTCATGATCTTGTATTCCTCTTCAATATCCCCAGTAATGGAGAAGAATTGACCAAGGCAGGTGTCTGCAGGTAGATCGACTGCTTCGTCAGAGGGATTAATGAGGCGTACTAGAATAAGACCATCTTGAGGCTTGAACAGAGATCTGGCACCGATAACAGGAATGTGATCTTGCAACGTTGGTTCAAAGTAGCCATCATAGTCTCTTGGTATGATGTCGAACTGTGGCGACGACAATCTTCCCTGGACGTGAGTTTCACAGCTTGGGGGAATCCGAGCTTGTCCAACAAGAGAAACTTTACATTTCAGCGGGGCTTGGTATTGCTGACGATCGATGAAGGGAATAACATTTCCAGGCATGTTGAACGATGTTGGCGATATGCAGGCATTCTGGCTGTCAATAAAGTCCCATCCAAGGACAACTGAATGAGTGATGTTGCGTGCAACAACAAACTTGTGTTGTGTAGCCTTGTTCCCTAAGTGCAGAGATGGTACGATTGTTCCAATGTTGTCTACCAGCCCACCTGTGATAGTAGATGCCATGGATGTCAACTTTTCCAACGGGCTCCTTTGCGATGCTGGAATGGATGACAAAAATTTGGCACTCAACAGAGAGATGAATGATCCACTATCTACGAGTGCCAATACATAGACATTGTCGATAACGATAGGGATGTAGGGCGATTTCTTTGGCGAAATAGGTGCTATTCGTATTGGGACCTTGGTTTGTGTAGTTGATGAATGGCCCTCTTCCTCAACTACCAGAAGTTTCCCTGCTGCTGGTCTTCAAAACGAACTTGACGATAGGGAGCCTGTCTATGGGAGTCAACTTGATAACCTGCAGTGGAAGGATGCTGCTGATTTCGGCTGCTAGACGATTCATAGGGCCGTCTAGAGGGTGAAGTCCTAGATTGATATGCGTAGCTCCGATTAGGGCTTGGAGATATGCGTCTTGCATATTCAGGAGATCTGCGTCCTGCATATTCCGGAGATCTGTGTCTTGAATATCCTGGAGATCGGTGTCTTGCATATTCTGGAGATCTCTGTCTTGCATATTCTGGCGACCTGTGTCTTCGGTAGTCACGGCTTGGTGACGGAGACCCACAACGTTCCATGTGTCTTCCCTCATGGGAGCGTCCTGATGGGCTGCCACCACGTTGCTGAGATCTGCTAGGCCTTTCAACTGTCTCTAACTTTAAAGACATCCTATCCAGCTTCTTTTCTAACTCGTTGAGTCTTGGCAGTAGTAGTCGTAAGACTGATGATTCTGCAGGCGTCTTGTCCTGGACCCGATCATCTACAGCTGCTACTATACCAAAATCGTGTGCTTGGTGTGCTCTTTCTACACGAAGTGCGATCTTCAAGGCCTCGTCAAAATCAAAGCCTCCGAGCTCGTGAATCTTCACTTGAAGCGGCTTGTCTACCCCGGCAACAAATCAGCGAAATCTCTCACCACCTTTTGCATTGTCATCATAGGACGGGAAAGCCTCTTCCACTAAGGAAGCAATGGCTGATGCAAACACCTCTAACGGCTCACCTGGTTGGCGAGTTCGGGCAGTAATACAAGACTTGAATGTGTCAATAAACTGTGTCCGGCCGAAAACCTGAGAGAGGTTCTCTTTCATCTTCTTGAAATCCTTCTTGTCCGAAGCAGACAAGCTCTCCCACACGATGAAGGCTGATCCTGCTAGTCTTGCCGGAAGGAGGGTGGTCAAGTTGATAGAAGTGTCCGAAAACGCCTGTGCAGCAACTTCAAATCGACGTATCCATTGACGGAAGTCTTTGCCGTTCTCTCCCGTAAACACTTCTGGCAATTCCATGCGATAAGATGCCATACTGTAGGAGTTATAAGCAATCGACTCAACAGATATGATCATCAACAAGATATCAACCCAGTAAAACTTACTGAATGAGTCAATGTGAAGGAGGGGGGGGGGGTGGGGGGTCACTCTGAGTGCAGATGAAGAAAATGCAAACTCAACAGTTGAAATATCTGTGGCGAGCGGCTATGATGGAAGGAGGGTGTATTCTGCAACTGGTTACGTTGCTACGCCAACACTATGTAGAATATGCAGGTTGATATGGCAGAATGCTGTAATGTACGGCAGCCAAAGGCAGACTATACATGCAAACTGGATGTGAGAAGTTGCTTGAAAAATACAGAACTGTATGAAGGGTGAAGAAAAAAACCTCAGTCACCGATGAAGGATGAATGCAGGAATATTCACCAAAATACAGCTCCAGTATGAAGAAGGGTAAAGGAAATCTCACTTACTGATGAAGGATGAATGAAGGAATTCACAAAACTACTGATGTAGGAAGAAATCAAGGCTCAAAAAGTCAAGATGAAACGTCAGTAATTAATGAAGGAGGCTGAATACACACAAACACTAACTGCCTCAGCTTAAAATGAAGGGAGGTCAATCAGTGCAGAAGAAGGGTGATATCATGCTCTCAAACATTCACATTCATATACAGATGGAGGGAGAATTTCACTTTGCAACTCACCACTAAAAACACTGCAGGAATTTCTACATATGAAGGAAGGCTGCAATTACAGTTTAGTGCAGAAAAACCACTGCTGGCACCAGTTGTAAAGTCCCACACAAAACAAAAGTGGTCTCACATGGTTGAGGACTTGAGCTGCACTATTAGATTTTATTCCAACCACAAAATGGCTGCCAAGATGGCTGACATGCAGTCCATCCAACAATAATAACCAATCACAAGATTGGACAATAAGTAAGTAACCAATAGAAAAGCTTGTAAAAGATAGAGTGCCATGTGCCATGTGTGCTGGGTTGAATAGCTAAGAGATAAGGAAGAGTGTGTATGTGTGTGGTGCTATAGCAGGTAATGTGCATGAGGATGAATGAATAGGGACAGAACAATAGAAGCCAAGAGCTAGCAGACAGGAGAGAATGAATGTAGGTCAGGAGTGCGCTAAAGCATATCGGAGTGGAAAGCTAAATGTACAGTGTAAAATAAACAAGTAACCACTTGGGTCAGTGAAATTAAAACCTTACATTCATATCCAATAGGCCTGTTTTCATCAGCTCGAGATTGCCAAATAACCCGCTATTTTCAGACTCGGGATATTATCCCTAAGCTCAAAATTGCGCCTTCACCAGACCGATACGCCCATCACAAACTATACATGTAGCTCGGGCGGGCGCAATTTAGCCCGCTATTTCCCAAAAAGCTGGATATTTTGGAAACAAGACCAAGATTTCTCTGGATATTTTTGTGACCAAATATCCCGCTTATTGCAACTGCGGGCTGATGAAGACGCAAATTAGCTGGATAATTTGCAATCAGGATAGTTAAAATAGCGGGTTATTTGGCAAACTCAAGCTGATGTGGACAGGCCTGTTGTCTCTTTGCATTCACCTGTTGTCCAACCATCCATAAAATGCTCTGAAATTGGAAATAAATTTATGAGACCAAGATTTCATTTCTGGATCATGTGACTAGCTACCCCAGCATGATTGGCAGTGACCTTTGACCTTCATGTTCCCCTGACTACCATGTGAAGGTATGTGTGTTAAATTAGCAAGGCATTTGGCGATAACCTGTGACATTCTGCAAGTTTCGATTCAACCATGCAAGATTTCTGCCCTTTTACAGAAGAAGCCAAGATAGGCCTAATGTAACCCTTGCAGGTACCAAAAACATTTACACACAGTCACAAGTAATTATTGCATGTGATATTGTCTGCTTATATAGAGCCAGAAGGAGGTTAACTTTGTAAGCTAGCTCTCACTTGTGTGTGAATAAAAGCAAGATAACAGCGCTTATCTAGGAGTAAGATTTGGATCACGATCTAAATCTCTCTAAATTATTTGTGTGTGTGTGTGAATTGGCCTATTATGGGACATGAGAACCGATCAACTGTGAAACATTAAAGGCTTGTCCTCCCTTATCTCACATGAGTGTAAAGCTAGAGCATTATAAACCCTCTTAAATCTGAAATATTCGCAAAATTCCTGAAGCTTCATACACACAACAGACTGGTTTCACAGTTGTTTGATATATCTTCAATGTTGAGAGCCAGAGAGGTGTTAAAGGTAAAGACCAGTATTGGAAATGCCCCAATTTCAAAAAATGAAATGGAAGTTCTAATATTACCAATCATGTAAAAGAATATGTTTTGACTAATACATGATGATAAAAATGTTGCTGGGAAACCGCCTACTCATTGATATATTTGGTAAATTAGTTTATCTACATGTATTGGCCTGTGAGAGATAGACGCACGTGTCGCGCATGTGTGCGTATAGTCCCAAATACATCTTTCTGTGTACAGTGCTTGTAACTTTACGAAGACTGGGCCACATTTCTTATCATTTTGATGATTCCAGAACCTTGCAGTACATCTATGCTAAATGATCAACCTTTTCTGATCGATTTCACAACATTTCTTTCACAATGCAATCTCATGACCATACATTTGTAACTGGTCTTTATCTTTAAATCTGTGTAAAAGCTTATGAGTTAATGCCCTTCTGGCTCCAAACAAATGATCTAATGCTTATGAACGATCCAGGGTTTGGGGTATAATAATTGCCTTGAGTTGGTCATATTTCTGTCTGAACTAAATCAAAAGTGAATCAAATTGATATTGACCTGTTTTGGAAGCTATCGAAAGTCATTTCATCAAATTCTATAGTGACTAGTGTCACCCAAGTTGTTACAAACTGTCACTTATAATCTGTCTGTTTGGGGCCGGGTGTTAAGTCAAGCTTTTCTGTCTCCAAACAGACATATTGTGATTATTGCAGACATTCTCATCTGAGGAACATCCTTTATACCATGGACCTACAAGAGACTGTTGATCTTTAAACATTTGTTTCTTCTAATGAGATCCTGATGATTTTTAACTCTGTCTTTAATAATGCACTTTAACAGTAACACCCTTCTGGCTGTCTACAGTTGATTTGAAATATCTGTTTTTACTTTTAGTAATTCTATGGGCCAATAGAAATTCACTACATTAGAAGCATGTATATTGTTACCCATGAATCAAAATTGTTCTGTATGAGATCACAATTACAGACATTCCGTTTGAAAAATTCTGCAAACTGCAACATTTTGTGACCTTATTTTGGCAGTTTATATATTTTGTGAATGGATACAAATGTCAACAGCCTACAATGGTCCAGACAGTGGCCAAGTGGTGTAGAAAGGATCTTATCTCTATAATATGTGACAGAGATATCAAAGGATTATTTAGGAAGATGTTATTAAACATGTATTGGTTCAGACTAGAGAAATTTTTATATGAAAACCGTACAAAAAACATTGTTTAAAGAATCATTGTTGTTGTGAAAGGGGCATACAGACTAGATAAAAACATTGTATAAAGAAATGTTTAACATATAAGGAAACTAGTTTTGGAGAGGTCAGCTGACATGATAATTGGCCAATCATCAAGGAGTGCTGACGTTATAAGCCCTTCCCAATTATGATTTTTGTACGATAAACATTCCAACTAGGAAGGGACCCTGCCTTTATTGAGTTCCGTTTGAAACGATGCTTTAACGTCTTTTGCTATAGCCTGTACGATGTTTTGTTAAACAACGTTTCTTTGTACAAGATTTAGACTAGAAATATTTTGAAAAGGGTCATTATTGTATCGCTTTACAATTCTTGCACAGCAGTACAATACATTCTAGTTGTCTGAATGGGGAGAAAGAGATTTGTGGATTAGAAGAAAAAGATGTTTATGAAATACTGTTGTGGTAAGCCTTAAGGGTTGTTTGAGACGTAACATTTATTTGATGGATCGGAGCAACAAAGAAAAGTTGACATTTTGTTTTCCTCTTTGCGGTTGTGATAGATGTGGTTGTGATAGATGCGTTCAATTTATCAAAGGCATGTTTCTATGTACACTGTATATCTTAGAGGCATTTAGATCTACATATTGGAAGTATAAGTCTGTCGTAGGCAAGTTTTATTGTGTATGTTTGGAGCCTGAAGACCATTAACCCATATGCTTTGAAAGAGAGTTAACACCCTTTCGACTCTTAACAGGTATTCTCTTCTTGATTTCCCAAACCATAATATGTATAAATGTGACATAAGAATTCGCTAGCATAAACGTGCGTAAACACAGCAAAAGAAAACTTAACAATAAGAGACAAACAAATTGCAGAGTCAACTGTAAAATAGTTTGCAGGGCAAACCAGTGTGGAAGTCCAATTTTATACTTTTGAAAGTTAATTGTGTTTTCTGGCATTTTGCTTGAGGTAATGTGAGCACAAATACAAAACACATTTGAAACTAAAATGTAAATTTCTCTTTAGAATTAATCCAGTAGGATGGATAAATAGAATATATCTAATGATGTATGTTGATGACATTATGAGTGACTCATTATCTGTAATCTGCTGTTTGTTTACATGTCCGTGGAGAAAACATGTACAGAATTTGTGAAATTAAAATGAGGTCATTTGGCAAATTATGTAATACATCATGGACAGAATGACCACACTTCTAATAACCCCAAATTACTAAAAAGTAGGTCTGGCATTTTACTTCAGATCGATTGCAACAGGAGATAATTTGAAATACTAAAAATAGGAATCTCTATAAGAACTTGAAAGCAGCAATTTGTTGAGCCCTTATACATGTACAGTAATTAGATGTTTCAAAGACTCCTCTCGGCGATACCAAGTCTTGAAACAGGAGTGCTTGCCTCTGCATATTTGTATATGAATAAGATCAGATATATGTCGCCAAATTGATGATTGGAACACACTTTTGTATATCCAAATCTGACCTAGAATGGCATTAGATGATCGATTATTCATTGAAAGGGAAGCAGCCGTAGGGTTAAGGCAAAAAGGGACCTGGAAGGCTGGAACATGTTATTATGTAAAGAATAACAATTACCGTACTTTGCATTTGAATTACTGTATTTCGATTCTGTGTCGGTGGTTTTGGATGAACTTTTGGGGATGAATTGAACCTTAAATTTGTTGCGGGCTGTGGTCTTCCCAAGCAATCAAAGGAAACAAATTTGACCCTAGGCATAGATAGTAAGGACCTTGATTTATTCCATGAAATAAATGAAAAACGTGGTTGAAGAAAGGGCAGGAAATGTAGAACATCTAAATGGATGAAAATCCTAATTAGTTTGGTGAGACCCAAATTAAGCCTTAGAGTACTTAAATGAAGAATTTGGAGATCTAAAAAGTTTTCTGTTGATCAAGAGCCAGCTAGAATGGAGTTAATACAGTATACACATGCATACAGATGAAATGGCAAAGTTCTCAACTGTGATGATTGAAGATCCAAAATGGACCTTAAATTAATGTTTATTATAAAGCAATATGGAGATCTGAGAATTCCTCTGTTGAGAGCCAGATGGGCATTGATTCTGTATTGTAGGATTTAATGCCCTTTTGGCTCTGAACAGATGAAATAAAAGCGTACTAATATTTGATGATGACCCACCAAATTGTATTGCTGCCTGTACATGACATCACAGACTGTACTCAGTGTGAGTTTACATGTTTGTAGGTTCTTGTGGTGGTATAAATTTGCTTCCTTCAACAATCGCTCCACAGCAATTTTCAACACTAACCAAATTCTTACCTTCAACCCCTGACCCAACACTCTACCTAACCATAACCCTTCTCTAAACCTAACCTAAAGAAACACACTTCCAATAATAATAATAATAATAATACATTATATATTTCTATAGCGCTTATTACAATCTTTCCAACCATGCATTACCCTACTACAGGTAATATGTTTGATGAAAGAAATCGTGGAGCAGTTGTCACACAAGCAAATGTCAAATCACCATAATTTGAACGAAGGGTAGGCTTTATACGCTTTTCCAGTTGAGACAGGAATCCCAAATTCTTTATGCTTTTAACTATTATGGTAATTTTGTTGTTTTCTTCCCCGTTTTGACAAATCCCCTGCTCTTGGAGAGCATCTTGAAATAATATCCCGGGCACCAAGGAATATATCTGGCCCAGTTTCCAATCGGATCACCTTCCCTCATCCAATTTGTCAACTGTCCATCCATATTTATTTTTCAATCATACCCTGGCTCCCTCTGAATCTCAACTGACTTGAGATTTGCAGAATCCGACCCAGGAGATGACTATCGATTTCATCTCAATTCATCAGATTCTAAAACTATTCTGCATCTTCCGAAAGCTAGTTTTCCAGAAATTATGGAGGTTTACTGTGTGGTAGCCTATATCTTCATCAGAATGAGCATTGATACAGATTCTGCATTTTCCTGAAGTTTGTTGACGGACATTACTATGCATCTTCTAGAATGATGATATTGTACATACATACATGTATGTGTTACATGTACATATTCTGTATTTTCCTGAAGTATGTTGCCGGACATTTCATTACCTATCCATAGGTACAAGTTATACAGAGTTTGCCAGAAGAAAAAAAGTTTGTGAGAAGATGTAATGCAGATGCATATTAAGCATCATATTCTTTGTGAAGTAAATTTTGTGGAAGATTGACTGCAGCTTCTGCTTATAAATGTTGAATGTTCTGGCAGATTAAAATGAGGAGCATGCTATATACATGTACATCCCAATGTCGTGACTTGTGAAATAATTGTTATAGATACCTGATGTTCCAGACTATGAATATTCAATAAGTTGTATCATTCTGGGGTTGGAGACTGCATGTTTCATGTTTCAAATAGAAATGTTTCATTTATGATGTGACCTACATGTATGTGTAGTGAAAATTCATGATCAAAATATACAAATAGTTGATGTCCCTGAATATGAATAATCAATGAGTTGTATCATCCTCTTGTTGGAGACTGCATTCTACCGGTACTTCTAGAAAGGTTTCATAACAATGTGATCTATATGTATTGAAAATTCACTTTTATCAAGATGTATTTAATAAGTAAGGGAATAAGCAAGAAATCATCTCAATGATTAATAGAAATTCCAAGCCATATCACAAACAGCTTGACTGCTTGATGAGCTTGCAGTGTTCACATGTGACCGCTTATCTGCCGTAGTTTACAGGAGGGATTAGACTGCCCTGCAAGGTCACTGGACAGGTGGTTATCTCATCAACTCAGCTCTCAGTTAACATAAGAAAAAGAGGATCGTGGGGGACCAATGGTCACCGATTAGGCATTGTTTGTTATATAGAGGGCGCAAGTAGCTACAAGTAGTGCAGTGGGCCTTTAAATGCCTACTTTCAATGGACCAATTTCACTGCATTGCCAGTACATATTCATCTTTTCTTAGTGTGAACAAGGCTGTTAATAATAGGGCTCTTATTTTGCAAATTTGAAATTCATGAAATACCCTTTGTCTCTGGGAGAGGATCAGCATTTTGAAAGACTTTTAGCTTGAAACCGATCCTACTTGACTGCAATGAAGATTTGTCGTTCCTATTCGAGCGATTCCTTTCATATTATAGAAGCGTTTTCTGTTTGTCCCGACTCTAAACTTAGTCCTAATCCAAAGACAGTATCAGCATCAGTTTGATCATAGACGTAATAGAATGGACTATCGACGAAGCAGTTTCTTTGATCCTATGAGTTCCACCGGCAAGGTTTAAATTTCGCGCCGATGCAAAAACCCAGCGGTGGTCCCACCGCAACCCGACAGCTGGATGCGATCACTTGCGCAATCTTTCATAATCGCAACAGCAAGCTCGCGATTTGGGGTTGTTCGCTGCTCCTTCAAATCGTTGAGAACCTAGTGTTAAATAGTATGAGCGCTCTCCGCCATGCGGTCGTAAGCGAACATGTTTTCGTCTTTGTGCCTGACGATATTATTGTTATTGTTTTCAGCGTTGTATTTATACTAACAATTATTATTTATTTCGATGTGTGTATTGTTCCATAATACATATTTTTCTCGTACTCATGAGTCATGTGTTGTTTATAAAGTAATTAGAAGGGCAGGATTATCATTAGATGACATAAATAAGGAAGAACTTTATGATTATGATGGGCAGTCCATAATTATATCGACATAGCAGACGACGGAAATGTTGAATATTTTGCAATGGTCAATTCCCAAATTTACGGACACAGATATTTATCCTAATTCCTAGATTCTCAAAAAAAACGTACACATAATTTATAGTAGGCCTACATCAAGATAAAATAAGATAAAATCTGAGGGAAGAAAAAAAAAGCAGTCACTCTCGGATTAACAAGTCCAAAATATAACTTGAAAAAACATGCACCCGCCGATCTCTATCAATGGGACTACGTGTGCAATTTGGATTAGACAAAGGCACGGCAATTTAGTGGTCATGATGCGAAGAAGTCACGCATTACCACAGATTTTCTGAGCACTCACGAAAACATCCCCATTCTTCCAATGCCTATAAAAAAAACGCACGCAAATGCAACAAATAACGAATGATTGTATTCGACCAGCGAAGGATTTGTGATCACCACAACGTCGTTGGTTTCACAGAGAAATTAACGGAAACAGGAGAAAAAAAACACTTTTTAAACTGTATTTTGTAAGCTCTTGTGGTAACTTTCCTTGCTGATATGATGAGTTTGCTACACACCAACACAAATTCGTAAAAAATCGAAGAAATCACCGATTTCAACGGCTTTTTTTACAGATTGGCGAGCATGAACAGGACGTAAACCTCATGTTTACATCCGGGGCATTATTGACGTAGTATTTAGCTGCGCATGGGCAGAAGGCTCTCCTGTCACGATTCATTCATGAAATGAGAAGCGCAAATCGTGGGAAGCATTGGTCAGTGCGAAGCGACTTGGCCGATAGAGGTCGGCAAAATCCCGGTGGATCTCATAGGACCAAAGGACCCTTATCGGAGCTTATCAAAACATGCCCGCAGCGTTGCGGTCAGACTTAAAACATAGAAGAAAGTAAGACATAAGAACAGGTGGTAGCTATCATTACTTTTACTACTCTTGCCGTCAAAAGTCCATTTCTATTACGTCTATGGTTTGATCCGCTCTCAATGCAGACTTTTTGACCCCTTTCTGGAGGAGGGATTTACATTGTTTATCACGTACCTCTCATTTGCTCTTATTTCTGGATGAAAACTTTGCAAGAAGCCTACAATGATATTTTATTTATTTTTTATTAAAGGAGGTCTGACAAAAACTTCAGGACTTTGGAGGGAGGGGGTGGGGTGGACTGACAAAGTAGGTAGAGCCTTTGAACTGTTGGCTCCTGATATCTTTGTAACCTTTCAGCCTATTATCACATGCTACAGTCTGTTCTGCTGCACTTCGGTTTAAAGAATTAAAATACATATCATCTTACCAACAAAGATTAACTTAAGATGATAAAAGAAAATTGGTTGTTGGTATGCTCTTTTTTTCTGGGTGGGGTTGGCGGGGGGGGGGGGGGGCTAGCAAATTTTGTAATCTAGACTTCATGCAAATGCTAGGGTTCTTCCATGCCTTTACTCTGAGCCTAAAACACTAAAGAATAAAGGGTAATATGTAATGTCTTCTGTGGACTTCATGTACATCATGAAATCATACGTTTTTACCAATGCGCTTAAATTTTGAGAAGAGAATAATTCTATAATTTTACAAAGAGCAAGATGAGATGATACAGGAGGGGGGGGGGGAACAATTTCTGGGGGGAGGGGGATGGGAGGGGAGGGGTGCTAATGCCTTACATTGGCTTCAAGCATGCTAGGTCCTGCGATACTTATTCTGAGGTTATGAGATTAGAACATAAATCATCTTTTAACCCAGACTCATGGTCTATTGTGGCTGTGGTCTGGAGTGGAGCAACAGCACGATTTCGACCTTGAATCAACAAACCATATTTTCAATCAGATCTGATCAAATTTGACCAGCGCTATTCAGTTGATCCTCTGACACAGATCCCATGGGAGTCAACATGAATGCTAAGATAGCCCATTCAGACAAGAGAAACTTTCGGTATAACTTGTTGAAAAAAACGTAGTTGTAAAGAATCATCGTGAAGTGATACTAATAGGGGCGTACAGTACACACCAGATCGATCCACTTCATTCGATTGCATCATTTTGACCTTTCATTTCATGTTTTGTGGAAAAGAATTCAATTCAATTCAATAACATATTATATAGAAATGTTGTATAAAGAAACTAGTTTTGAAGGGGTCAGTTGACATGATATCTGGCCGTTCATTAATGCATGTACACGTAACTCCCCTCCAAGTTATACGAATTGTGTACAATACGATGTTCAGACGAGACCCTGATTCTTTAGTGAGTTTGAAACGTTGCTGTACGATGTTGCATTTTATGACGGTTCGTTATACAATATTCGGGCTAGAGAAAATATTTACTTCTTGCACAGCTATATGTTTTTCATACAGATATACAATGAAGTTAGACAGTCTAAATGGGGCTTATTGTATGGGCAACACGTTCTCCAATTAAGTATACTCTATAATATAATCAGCTGAAGCAGGCTTCACAGTTCATGGTTTGCTTTCGTCTTGAGGTTTAGAGAGCAATGAATTGCATGATAATGTCTCATTTGAACTTGAAACTTGAACTTGTGGCCAGTGTATTGGTGTATACATCGTACTTCACGGTTGAATAGCAATACAGTAGTCCGATAGTATACATGCAAATTTGTAATTGAATGGGAAACAAAAACGTTTGGAAAATATAAGACTACAATACATGTACATCCATTGGAGGTAGAAGACTGATTGATGTAGAGAAAAGTGCCCTTGCCGTTTGTTTTTCATTGTTCCATTACAGAGCCCTGAAAAGAAGAACTTACTGAACTATAGTTAAATGGATAGGAATTAAATTAGAAAAGTGTTTTTTGACATATCTTTTCCCCTTGGAATCATAGACCTGTTGATTTTTTTCATTCAATGATCATGAAGTAGTAAAATGTTCAATTTACTTCATTATAGTAAACGTTACACTTTAGAGAAATCCACTCCAATATAACAAGGCCTACGGTTCATTTATAGCAAGTATATCCTAAAGTTCTCTCTTAATTACTCCGAGAGAAAGACTTAAGCTCACAGATACATTGAAATGTCTGCAGACGCAACAAGATTTTTGGCATCTTTCTCCTAGAAATCGCCGTTTATTCTCCCTACACATGCACCACAAACACGGCGCCTCTTCCATCAATTTCCCATGAGGTCTTCTCACTATGAAACAAACAATGCCTTCATGCCACTCCAGGCGGGATGAATACTGCAACAAAAGCGTCTGTAATATCCGGAAAATTGGTCGAGAAAGGCTGTACAGCGGGCATACTTGTTGTATCCTCTGCTTTTTGAACATTTTTGAGAAGTGTTTCTGAGGTGTGAGTTTCAGGGGATGATTTGCCGAAGGGAGATTTTGTAATCCATATTATTAAGTAGAAATGTGAAGAGGGGATCCATGGGGAGACGAGAGAGATGAAGTGTTCGTAACGGAAACCAAACAAGTACGTTTTTCTTGAATGAGATGGTTAAAGGTTGTGATTGATTTGAAGAATCCATCAGAAATTACTCTAGTCTAGGATGTTTGGTTGGTTGGGAGTAGGGCAGGATAGAGAGTGAGAGACAGAGAGAGAGAGAGAGAGAGAGACAGAGAGACAGAGAGATAGAGAGAGAGAGCGAGGGAGAGACAGAGAGAGAGAGGGGGAAGGTGGAGCAAGAGAGAAAGAGATAGAAAGAGAGGGAGAAAGATAAAGAGAGAGAGAGAGGGAGAGACAGAGAGAGAGAGGGGGAAGGTGGAGCAAGAGAGAAAGACAGCGTGTCCACACACAAAACAATTTATCGCGAAACTCTATAACGATACGTCGTATAAAGAATCATCGTATAAATTCCAGGATGTCCACACACAAGAAACGTCGTCACTAAAGAATCATCGTATAAAATGCCCCCTGTCCACACACAACATTTTCCGTGATTCTTTATAGAGTTTCGCGATAGTGATAATAGGTCTGGTCTCATTTCGCTCGAGGTCACGTTAAGCCCCGCCCAGTTAGTTACACTAGTTACACTCCCCCAGGGGGTCCCCCTGTCCACACACAACATTTCCGTGATTAGGCGTGATTCTTTATTGAGTTTCAGTTCGAAACAATGCCCAAACCTGCGTTTCGTTAGACTAGTTTCGTTATACGACGTATCGTTAGTGAGCGTCCACACCTACAATTTTGGTCGTAAAACTATCGCGAAACGGTATCACTATCGCGAAACGGTATAGCTAATCATGATTAGTCACGGAAAATGTTGTGTGTGGACAGGGGGAGAGATAGAAAGAGAGGGAGAAAGATAAAGAGAGAGAGAGAGGGAGACAGAGACAGACTAGGAGAGAAAGACAGTAACACACACACACACACACACACACAATGTGAGAGTTAGAAAGAAGAAAGCTAGACAAAATAAAGATTTTAATTGAATTGAATTATTGTGAGGAAAGACACAGAGAGTTGAAACGACAGACACAAAGAACCTAATAGATAGAAAGGAGAATGCTAGAAAATGAAAGATTTTGAATATTTTAAGTTATTGTAAATCAGGTTTATGGAGGGAGAGAGAGAGAAAGAGATAGAGGGAGAGAGAGCGAGAGAGAGAGAGAGAGAAAGAGAGAAGAGAGAGTGGAAGGAAAAAAAAAGGAGAGAGAAAGAGAGCAAACAACATACAAAATTAAGTCTATTTTTGTTCGGGGGGGGGGGGGGGCTTGATCCAGCTGCTGTTAATTTTAGATCATGGATATAACAAATTAAGCAGCCTTATGAATGGAGAAGAGTCAGCAGCTTTAATCTGGTGAAGGAAACATCTGCAACTCACAGGTGACCAGCTGAATGCAAGAAAGGCATGGAATCTATGTTTTATATGAGTTAAAGCCCTTCTTGTTTTCAACAGAATAGTCTGCAGACACAGACTCTAATTTGACTCTTAAACACACTTCCATAATGCCTTGATCAGAGCCTAGCTCTGTCGATCAGTATCTGGTTGTTCCAGGAGCAGCTTAAATACAGAGCCCTAGACCATGCAGTCATCTGATACCCCATTCACAGTGGCCTCAAACACCGCGACAGCAGCGGGACTGTCCCGCTGCTGTCGTGGTGTTGTCTTCAGTGTGAAGGCTCGGACCCATTATAAACTATCGCGGGATAACACCGCCTCGCGATAGCGCCGCGACAAACTATCGCTAGGTTCGCCTAGCTACAGCAGCGGGACAGTCCCGCTGCTGTCGCGGTGTTTACTCAGTGTGAAGGCTCTCCGCTATAACACCGCGACAAATCGAGCTAGCTAAATGAGGAAGAGTGTGTAAAGTACAGCTAGCGCGCGCAATTTCAAGCAATCGAAAACCCCGCGCTGAAGTATTTCCGGTCATATCGGGGTCATGAGCCATGCATACACGTGTTTGTTACGGAGGTAATAAAAATCACCCGCTGCAGCGTGAATGGGTACATGATATTTATCCCGCTGCTGCAGCGGGATAACTTTTCTACTGTGAATGCATTTGTAGCGGTGTTATGTCGGTGTCGCCGCTCCGCTACAACGCCGCTACAAATTTCAAAACCACTGTGAATGGGGTATTAGTATCACCGTGCAGACACTGTTAGGCACTAAGGACAATGGTCTGTGATAGCAGACTATCAGTAGAGTGCATGAATACATAGGAGGCAGAGAGATGAATAGAAACAAAAGAACAAAAATAACAAAAAGCCTTTAATCCAGATTTCAGTCACAAACAGGATAACTACATGTTGTGTTCCTATCAAACAGCTGCCCATATACGACTCATGCATGGCACAAACAGGGTAGGATTGATTCAAATGATTTCTGGGTTTTAAAAGGCTTCCATAATAACATGTTCATCAAACTGACCTGCTATGAATTGATTATCGTTTCTCTTTGCTTCAGAAATAAGCATGCCGTTTTTGTAACTTGTAAACACGCTTTCTGTATTCATATCTAACAGAGGTAGTGAAGCCTCATTAACTCTACTTCTGGGGAAGTCAGTTCTCTTATATTTTTGCTTGAAATTTTCCAGCTATAAAGTTTCAGGGACTCACAACTTGCATTATACTGGCTTGGGTACATTGTCTATTATTTTGTTCAGAAGCCAATAAACGGAAGAGTTGAGGCTTTACCAGGTATACTGTAGGTGAATCTCATGTTTTTATGCCTCCGCCACCGAAGGTGGTGCCGGAGGCATCATGTTTTCGGGTTGTCCGTCCGTACGTCCGTCCGTACGTCCGTCCGTACGTCCGTCCGTCCGTCCGTACGTCCGTCCGTCCGTCCCGTTTGACCGTTATCACAATATCTCAAGAACCATTTAAGATTTAAACTTAAAACTCAGGAATAGTATTTATCACCATAGGAAGACGATCTGATTAGATTTTGGAGTACGTAGGTCAAAGGTCACAGGTCACAGAGGTCAACTTATGAAATTCCTTGTATTGAGTTTGTTAGCGCGATATCTCAAGAACCATTTGAGATTTAAACTTCAAACTTAAGGATAGTATGTATCACCATAGGAAGACGATCTGATTAGATTTTGGAGCACGTATGTCAAAGGTCAAGGGTCACAGAGGTCAACTTATGAAATTCCATACATTGAGATTGTTATCATGATATCTCAAGAACCACTGGAGATTTAAACTTCAAACTTAGTGATAGTGTGTATCACTATAGGAAAACAATCTGATTAGATTTTGAAGCACGTATGTCAAAGGTCAAGGGTCACAGAGGTCAACTTATGAAATTCCATACATTGAGATTGTTATCATGATATCTCAAGAACCACTGGAGATTTAAACTTCAAACTTAGTGATAGTGTGTATCACTATAGGAAAACAATCTGATTAGATTTTGGAGCACGTAGGTCAAAGGTCAAGGGTCACAGAGGTCAACTTATGAAATTCCATACATTGAGATTGTTATCATAATATCTCAAGAACCACTAGAGATTTAAACTTCAAACTTAATGATAGTGTGTATCACCATAGGAAGACAATCTGATTAGATTTTGGAGCACATAGGTCAAAGGTCAAGGGTCACAGAGGTCAACTTATGAAATTCCATACATTGAGATTGTTATCATGATATCTCAAGAACCACTGGAGATTTAAACTCCAAACTTGTTTAAATTGCTCTATTGCGGAGGCATCATTTTCGACTGCGCGCAGTCAAAATTCCATCTAGTTTTCTTCTGTGCAAAATAATAGAAATAAATTAATAAATAACCCCTTTCTAAAGCATATTTGAGAAAATTAATTTGAGATTAAAAGTGGAGGACTTAATACTCTAGCTTTTTTTCTCAGCGGGTCCTGATATAAATTTTCCAGGTCCTTGTGCTTTTGCCCCTGTTTGTAATTCATGTTCTGGGTCTGAAGTTGAAAGTTAAGAGCCCATGTATGTGTATACTTTCATTAGAGTCAATCCCCTGAAGAAAGAAAGATTAGATTGAGTGACATTTCATTGCAAAGAGTTATCATATTTTCACTTAATAGGATTATCAGAAATGACAGGTATCTTTGTGTTTGTGAATGAAGCATTCACAATCGTACCTGTGAAATTAATGACCTTAAACCTACATATGATCAAAATCAGTCAAACATAAAAATATTTCTGTATGTTTCATATTGAAAATAAGGTTGCATCTTGAATGCATGTTTAATATCTGGAAGTGGATCGTGATAGATACCAACCCCTGGTCAAATAAAAACACCAGGGGGTGCATCATCACACCCCTCGGACAATACCCCACCTGGTATCAAACAGTGCTCTCTCAACGATGTTAAACAAGATAATAACATCCCAACAATTCATTAATAAACCCTAACTTATGACTTTATTCTTCATCGATGTCACTCATTTTATTTTCTGAAGAGATCTTTTTGATGTATCCCTGCAGCTGTCCCTCAGCCATCAATGAAACTGAAATGTTGGCGCTGCATCTTCTACTGTCAAATTTGTGGCGTCAAATGCTCTGAAGAGCGGGCAGTGACAATGGGGTGATGGGTTTTTGTTTTGGATGTCGGTGTTTTCATAAGAGTAAACTGAATGCTCTGTTTTGATATGATGCTGTAGTTGAATGAAGTGGTTATGTATCGATTGGGTTTGTTATTTGCTATATGCTATTCAGAGCCGAGTTGTGGTTTTATTGTGGATATAGGTTTTCAGAGTCTCTATGAAACTTGTTTGATATTATTTCATTTAATAATTATGACATTTTGTTTAACCTGTCCATGTCTTTTAAAACAGAGTTAGCACCCATCTAGCTCTCTACAGAAGATATATTATAAGATTGGTTGATTGTCTATACCTGGTTATGTATTTATAAACATGTTGAATCCAAATTGTTCTTGCTTCATGTATATGTACATGTCTTTTATCCTAACATTTATTTATTTTGTGTCTTGCAGGTAAATTTAAGCAAGATCTGTGACTTCATTCAGCTACAAAGCTAAAGAACTGCCTGTGAGTGTGGAATATCTTTAACAACAGAATTCACTAAGTCATCACAAAACAAAATCCCCAAGACTTTTAATTTCTGGAAGGAGGCTTGTAAATGCCTCCCTATGGCTGGCCTAGGTACCGTTACAACCGCTTTCCAGCGAACCAGTATAGATAGCCCCACCTCCAACACCTCTAGCGCCACTATGAGTACCAGTATGAGTCATTCCACACACTCCAGGACAAACTCTGCCTCCTCACACAGTCACTACGGCAATGGAACTCTTGATTGGGACGGCTCAAAGCATGGGAGTGTTGATACTCTTAATATCAGTATTCCGGATGAGTTTGATGTCGCAGAGAGGTATAGTCGGCTGGTTGAGCTACAGAAGGTTCCTTGGAATGAGCAGTTGATAGGACGTGTCTTGCGCAACAGTGAGAAGGTATGTCAGTTAGTGGATCGTATCCCACAGAGTGTCGTCCAGAGGCTGTCCTTCCTGATGCAGCGACCGTTCGTCCGGGTCGTCCGAGAGGTCAAACGCCTGAGCATCGTCTACGCAAAATGCACCAAGCATGAGATCCAGACCGCGGTCAAGCTTGTCATGTCGCCCTCGTTGGCAGATGCCTGCATGAATGCGGCGGTCAAGGCGCTCTCGCTGTACCAGATGAGCAGCGAGCAGATGCGACGCGGGAAGACGGCCCGGGCCGGACTGACCTTCCGGATCGGTCGTTTCTTCCGATGGTTGGTGGAAGCGAGGATATCGTCACGTGTGGATGACCATGCCGCGCTCTACCTGGCCGCATCGATGGAAGCGCTCACGTCGGAGCTCTTCTTCAGAGCCTGTGCTCCCTACTTTGAGAAGACAGATGGAGAACTGACCCAGGCAGTGTTGGATTATGGGATAGCCAATGAGGCAGAGCTTTGGGGGATGTTGCAGCCCTATGAGCATCTCATCTGCGGAAGGAATTCATCAGGTAAGAATGCTTTAATGATTTTCTTTTTTTTTATCATAGTGCATGCAATATTTTGAATTTTTAGTTAAAAGTAAAATAAAATGATATGTAACATCCATTGCTATTATTGCAAGGCTCTGACATCACTGCCCACTATTTCAGCTGTGGTGGTGTTTTTGTTTTCAATTCTCTTCGGCTAATTGCAACAATCAAACTTGGCATAAGTGATCAAATACATTCTCTTTATAAATAACCGTGAAACTTTATCTTCTGTCTTCACATTTTTAAATATTAAAGGTAAAGACCAGTTATGGTCATGCGATTGCATTGTGAAAGAAACGTTGTGGAATCGATCAGAAAAGGTTGATCATCTAGCATCTAGCATCTGCAAGGTTCTGGAATCATCAAAATGATAAGAAATTTGGCCCATTCTTCGTAAAGTTACAAGCACTATACACAGAAAGATGTATATGGGACTACCCTGTATCTCTCACAGACCTTGAGAGAAACAAATTTACCAAATATATGAATTATTAGGCGGTTTCCCGGCAAATTTGTTATCATGTATTAGTCAAAACATATTCTTTCACATGATTGGTAATGAGAGCTTCCATTTCATTTTTTGAAATTGGGGCGTTTCCAATACTGGTCTTTACCTTTAAGTTCATGTACTAGGTATAAAACAAACATTTGCTTTAAGATCTTCCTCTTCCTTTTCTTGATGAACTTGTATCTTTCTATTTATATCTTCTGTCTACATTCTGTACAGCTATAAATCTTTCTTTTTCCATGCACCCCTGGTACACTGAAATCTTCCTATTTTGTTTCTTTTGTAGAATTTTTTTTTAAAATATTGCTGTTTTTTTGCTAATTTCATGTTCTTTATTTGCTTAGAAATTAATTCTAAAACATGTATGATAAAAGTCAAGGTTACAAAATTAAAATTAACATAGTATAAACAAAATCGAAAACATGCACTTAAACGGAACAGAGTGAAGTACATGTAAGTTATAGATGCAATACCTTCAGGGAGAGCAGCAAAATTAACAATGTTAGTTTTGCTAATGAAAACTGAAAAGTCTATTGCAAGCAAATGGAAATGATACCTGTTTGTGAGAGCAGGTTAATTATGGATTGGGAGAGTGCATGCAAGAGAAAGCAAAAGAGAAGAGGGAGAGAGAAAAATAACACTACTAGCTGAAGTCAGGTATATAGAAATAATTCATTGTTGAATGTCAATAATATTGAGCTGTAATGTCTTCAGTTATGAGATATTTTCTTAACGGCTTCAGCAGTATTTAACCTTGGACTCTGTCGCTCTCTAGCGTGCATTCAAAGTCGGTCTACCGACGTGTCTTTCTACATGTAGGTCACAAAAGTACAAGATCGGAGTAAATAGAAAAAACGAGTTTGAAATCGATGTTTGTACCATTACTTTGGTACACATGATACTGCATCTAGCATTCTGTAAAGAGTTGACAGTTTCTATTGCATTGTGATAGAATGAAAAACATTATTAAGGATGGAAAATAGAGTTAACCTTTACATGTGCATTCCCTATTTAAGAAATTTAATACTTTTAGAGGCACTCTGTGTAAGAATGTCAAAGAATAAATAATTGAAGTTGGATGATCAAATTTGCCTTTGAAATGGCGTTCTGAGAGTCTGAAGTGCACTAACTACAAGTAAAGTGATTTGAATTAAAGCTCTAATGACTCAAAGCAGACATAATTGTATTTTTACCTTATTATAGAAAATTCTTAAAGGTAAAGACCAGTTATGGTCATGCGATTGCATTGTGAAAGAAACGTTGTGGAATTACAGAAAAGGATGATCATCTAGCATCTAGCATCTGCAAGGTTCTGGAATCATCAAAATGATAAGAAGTTTGGCCCATTCTTCGTAAAGTTACAAGCACTATACACAGAAAGATGTATATGGGACTACCCTATATCTCTCACAGACCATGAGAGAAACAAATTTACCAAATATATGAATTAGTAAGCGGTTTCCCGGCAAATTTTTTATCACCATGTATTGGTCAAAACATATTCTTTCACATGATCGGTAATAAGAGCTTCCATTTCATTTTTTGAAATCGGGGCGTTTCCAATACTGGTCTTTACCTTTAAATTGTATGCTGAGAGACAGAAGGTCATGAGCACTATCTAAAAGTGATAAAGCAGCTTCCTTGCTCTCACCAGACAAAATGGTCCCTAATTTTGCTTTCAGAGAAGTAGCGTGCTACTCTATGGTGGCCCTGAAGGGACATCGCGAATAGACTAAATCGTGAAAAATATGCGATAAAATTCACGATATCGTCAATTTTATCGCATATTTTTCACGAAGAAATTCACGAAATTGACGATATCGTGAACTTTATCGTGAACTTTTCACGATGAAATTGACGATATCGTGAATTTTATCGTGAAAAGTTCACGATATAAAGTTCACGATATCGTCAATTTTATCGTGTACTCTATCGTGTACTCTATCGTGTACTCTATCGTGTACTCTATCGTGTACTCTCCTGACGGGCGCTTCGTAAACAAAACCAGCCCTAGCTGGGGGAGACAGAGAGAAGGAAAAAAGGGAAAGGGAAAGAGAAGATAAAAGGAAAGAAAGAAGAGGAAGAAGAAAAAAAGAGGAAAACGGGGGCAAAGGGCTTTTGCCTCGTCCCCCCGCCCCCCGCCAAAAAATAAATAAGAGAGTGAGAGAGAAGGAAAGGGAAAGAGAAGAAAGAAAGAGAAAAACGAAAAAGAGGGAGAATAGGAAAGAAAGGAAAAGAAAGAAAAGAAAGGAGGCACGAGCCCTTCGCCCCTGTTTCCCTCTTTTCTTATTCTTTTTCCTCTTCTTTCTTTCCTTTTATATTTTCTTTCCCTCTCCCTTCTCTTTCCCTTTATGGCGGGAGGGGGGAGGGGGAGGTAAGAGCCTTTCGCCCTTCCCCCGTTTCCCTCTTTCCGTCTTCTTCTTCTTCTTTCTTTCCTTTTATATTTTCTTTCCCTTTCCCTTTCCCTTCTCTCTATCTCTCTCTCTCTCTCTCCTATTTATTTGTTGGCGCGGGAGGGGGGGAGGAGGCAAGAGCCCCTCTTTTCTTCTTATTCTTCTTCCTTTCCTTTTTTATTCTCTTTCCCTTTCCCTTCTCTCTCTCTCTCTCTCTTATTTATTTTTGGGCGGGGGGATGCAAGAG
This sequence comes from Strongylocentrotus purpuratus, assembly GCF_000002235.5. NCBI lineage: Eukaryota > Metazoa > Echinodermata > Echinoidea > Camarodonta > Strongylocentrotidae > Strongylocentrotus > Strongylocentrotus purpuratus. The sequence goes on from NW_022145603.1 coordinate 5,867,794, forward strand.
CCCTTCGCCCCCGTTTCCCTCTTTTCTTCTTCTTCTTCCTCTTCTTTCTTTCCTTTTATCTTCTCTTTCCCTTTCCCTTTCCCTTTTCTCTTATTTATTTTTTTGGCAGGGGGTGGGGAGGGAGGAGGCAAGAGCCCTTCGCCCTTCCCCCGTTTCCCTCTTTCCTTCTTATTCCTCTTCTTTCTTTCCTTTTATATTTTCTTTCCCTTTCCCTTCTCTCTCTTATTTATTTTTGGCGGGGGGGGGGGGGGAGGAGGCAAGAGCCCTTCGCCCTTCCCCTGTTTCCCTCTTATTCCTCTTCTTTCTTTCCCTTTCCCTTCTCTCTCTCTCTCTCTCTCTCTCTCATTTATTTTTTTGGCGGGGGGGGGGGGGGAGGTAAGAGCCTTTCGCCCTTCCCCCGTTTCCCTCTTTCCTTCTTCCTCTTCTTTCTTTCCTTTATATTTTCTTTCCCTTTCCCTTTCCCTTCTCTCTCTCCTTATTTATTTTTTGGCGGGGGGGGGGGAGTGAGGAGGAGGCAAGAGCCCTTCGCCCCCCCCCCGTTTCCCTCTTTTCTTCTTATTATTCTTTCTTTCCTTTTATCTTCTCTTTCCCTTTCCCTTTTTTCCTTCTCTCTGTCTCCCCCAGCTAGGGCTGGTTTTGTTTACGAAGCGCCCGTCAGGAGAGTACACGATAGAGTACACGATAGAGTACACGATAGAGTACACGATAAAATTGACGATATCGTGAACTTTATATCATGAACTTTTCACGATAAAATTCACGATATCGTCAATTTCATCGTGAAAAGTTCACGATAAAGTTCACGATATCGTCAATTTCGTGAATTTCTTCGTGAAAAATATGCGATAAAATTGACGATATCGTGAATTTTATCGCATATTTTTCACGATTTAGTCTATTCGCGATGTCCCTTCAGGGCCACCATACTACTCATATTGTCATGGTCATCTCTAAAGAAAGGTGAAGAGTTTCACAACTAGTCATAGCAGAGAAACAGGAACTTAATGACTTGTCAAACCAATATTGATGAGTATCAATGTATCCTTTTTCTGCTGATTGCCATAAAAAACTCATTTTGATACCAATTAAAATTAAACATAATAATGATAATACGTAAAGTACCGGTATGCATGTAGTTCTTGTAAAAATATCCCAAAATAATACTATTCATTCGAAACACGCAAGGGGATTTTTTGTTTATACATTTACACATGAAGGTTTCACTTTGTGCATTTAAGTTGTGATTATTAACAAATTTTGTTTCGTAACATAGAGATGAAGTAGAGAACTACATGTAAGTTTAAAGTTAATTTAAGGTTTGGTTTCTGTAATACTAAGGTGATAATTAAATATTGATTTATTTAATTATACGTAAACAGATCAGTATACCGTAGGTCTTTGTTCTTTAGAAACGCCTCATAGCAGCTTGACCATTTTGGCCGAGTCTCGGTTTGACCATTGACATGTAGGCCGAGTCTCGGCTATTATAATGACGATAAACAGTGTACATGTATGTGTAGTAGCGCAGAAATAATGAGATACATGTAATAAACTGTTATTAACTGCATAATTAAAAGCCCCATGCTGTTTTGGATCAGGTCAGTTTTTTTTCAATCTAATCATGCCATTGATGCATTTTGTCCATTTGCTTGGCCTTTGTGATGCTAGTTTCTACATTCAGACTCTATTTGGTCTCTTAACAGTCTTTTTTAGACTCTCATATAAAAAAAAAGTATATCATTAACGCTCTAACTTTCATGATATTCTAGATTTTTTTTTAATGGTTGATTTATTTGTAAATATTTTCTTGCTTCCCTTTTTTGCTTTCTACCAAATATTCCCTGAATGTTTCTCTCTACAATGTTTCTTGCCCTTTTTGAGGACAACTGCATTTTTTTTTCAAACATAAAATCATCAAGATTTGTGAAGGTTTTTTTGGCTTCTTGGTTTCATCTTGGAAGCATCTCTTCTGATTATTTCTTCCTTTTATTCAGAAAAGAAAATTTGTAACAACAACCTCCTCTTTCCTCATTACCTTTTCTCATTCTTAAATGGAAAAGAAAATGAATTGCTAAGTTTACAGTTATGGTAGCTTGTTTCAAACCTTTGTTTGTTCTTTGGCCCCTCCTTCATTCTGTATTCAAACAAAATACGGAAAATCAATACCAGCTTGCTATGGATAAGTACTTTGTTTATTTTTAGTATCACATCATCAAAGAAAATATGTCTCGTTTCAGATCGAACTTGAACGACAAGGTAAAAGAGGTAAAAAAAAACAACTAGTCATTCAACCCCCCCCCCCCCATTTGCAACCTGTCTATCATCTTCATTTATAATAATTTTCCAGACGGCCTCCTCAGGAGATTAATCCAGGCTCCCTCCCCATCTACCAATCAGAATTCAATTTTCATAAAGCCACAGTTATTAGATATAAAGTCCAAACTGGCCCAATTAGGGTTTACAGGATCAATGTGTGCGGTTTGGTGTATTGAGATTGAGATGGAGATGGAGGGAGAGATTGTGGTGAGAGGGAGAGAGGAAGAGAGAGAGAGAGACAGAGAGACAGAGACAGACAGACAAAGAACAGACAAACAGACAGAAAGTGACATAGAGGCAGAGAGAGAGAGTAAAAGACAGAGATAGAGAGTACAAGGCAGTGAGAGCGAGAGAAAGAGAGAAAGAGAGATAGAGAGTGGCAGACATACAGACAGATCAACAGAGAGAGAGAGAGAGAGAGAGAGAGATGGAGAAATAAGAGGAAGATGTAATAAAGGTGAAAGAGAGAGGAGATGATTTATACTACAGACAAAGAAAAAAATAGCAGTAGGGACAAAAATGTTTGAACAGTTTTTAATAATTTAAAATCAAGGAAAATATATCTACGTCAAAAAAATGATGTGAATCTAATGTGATCACTGCAAAATTCAGCCTTTACATTGTTCATGTACCGTATGTACTTTCAACTATTCTGATTTATTCATGGAAAAATTGGAAACCACCTGTAAATTTCTTCCATTTCTTGTTGACATTGACCTTTGTAAATCCTTAAATCATTTCACGCTGAGTTTGCAGCAATTTCCTCCCAGCACGTCCCCTGGCTTCCCCTGGAGGATGAGGGAGTCTATAGCTGGTCTAGAGCCAAGTGATGAGAACAAGGTTTATCCACCATCGTACCGCCTAGCCCTGATACCGGTCGTAGGACCGCATCCCTTGACGGGGTGCATAGGGGGTAAAGACTCTGTACGTGCATGTATGTGATGGGGCAGGGTAGGGGCGGGGTAGCTTAGGGAGGTGGAATTGCTCTTGTACGGGAAATTAGTTTTTCCATCATGGTTGGTTTGTTTGTGCTTTTTATTTCTGAGAATGCATGCTGGTATTTACACAGACAGACATTATTACAAGAAACAAATATTTGTGTGGTACACATTTCATATTTTCTCTCTCCCTCTCTCTCTCTCTCTCTCTATCTCTCTCTCTCTCTCTCTCTCTCACCCATTCTCTCACTCTGCTCTTTCTTATTGTACATTAGGTATTATTATATTATATTCTAGATATTATGGTTTGGTGAGATGATGTAGAAATGGTTAGAATTGTATAATTTCTGCAGTTGTGTGATCCTTTGTTGGCATCAGAATTATATTTGTGGCCTGTCACTGTTGTGATACAAATTTATCCTACTATGCCAGCCAAGATATCACCGTGACTTACTGCCACAAATTTGTAAATGATTAAGCACATCAGTATTCCCCAGAGGATCATTCTTCAGACAGAATGTCAACATACTTGTATTACTATACTGAACATACTGCAAAGTGCCAAGTCACTGACAAAGAAAAATGGGTTTTTAAAAGCGTGTTTATATAGATGAATCATGCAGGCCAGTACATGTAAGCTGTTTGACATTTTATCACTAATTGTGTATTGATGGTATTGATGACATAATAAATGTGATGCTGGGAAGGCCACATTATCCATTAAACAGACTCCAGACTGACAACATTCAACAAAATCTTGTCCATTAGTGGTGATGGCAGTTTAGATTTGTGTCGCTCTTTTCTTTCCTTGCTGTTGTTGGCTATCAGCAGTTTGAGTCAGTTTCATAATTTATTTAGTAATAGTAGGGGTCTACCATAATCATCTTGACCATACTAAAAAAGATTCTACAATGACAATGTTTTCACTAGATTTTCAGGAACAATTAACAAAAGCATGTAGGGGCAGTGGCATGTGTATCTTCACTCGACAAAGTGAAATTTAAAGCATTTTCTGTAATCTATCGTCTGTCTGTCTATTGTGGTTCTTGTCAGTGGGACTTGGGTATAACTCTATTTTCTGTCATCTCGATGAATATGTCTAGCCACCGGGACGACTATAAGCTGTTACACTCAGAAAAGATGATAGGATAACACCAGGATGCATGCCCAAGAGATTCATGTTTTTCAACTTTGACAGGAACATTTTTTTGGGGATATCATGTTTGCATTGGTAACATTTGGAAGGGATTACAGTATCATATTGCATATGAAACGTGTAGAGAGCGGTAAGGACTTGTTAGAGAGGTGGAGGTTTCGAGGGGTTTTGTGAATAATGAAAAGAACAAAGAAAAGAGATGGAGTACTTCCATATTTCCTAAAACCCTTGCGAGCATGACATTTCTGTAAAATTACAAGTGGTTTAGATTAGGGACAGATTCAAGCCAAAAATGATTCAATTACAACTAACACTACAATAAACTTTTGCAATACTTATAAATCTCTCGCTTTGAAAATGCCTGTTTTTTTAAAATCATTTTGGTATAAGATTCATGTCATGTAAGTTTCTGTGTTCACAGTATTCATCTACAGTCATATATATACATTCCTTGTCTTCACAATTTATTATCCCCATTCTCTCTAAAGTAAACAAAAACTGAAATATGAATAGACGTCAGACCAGGAAAATGTTACTGTTACTTCCAATTTTTCTTTTCCTATTGTACTGTATGAAAACAATCCCCCAAAGAATTTTTTTTGAACTTCAAAGCTACCTACTACAAAGAGCCTTATTTGTGAACACAGCCGTATTGCACATGCACATTATTACCTTCCATAACTTGAATTGAATCAACAGTTATTTCCACCATCATCACAATGTATATCATACACTATGAACATCACTGACAAAGAAAGCGGACAAAATATACAGTTCCTCAGGTAGACCATGGCGATATAAGAAGATCTCCATGGGTAGACAAAGGAACATCCCTTCACTGCTATTATGTAAAAATGTGTAGAACAGGTGAATATACATGTGACACCTGTTCCACACATTTTTACATAAAAGCAGGGAAGGGATGTTCCTTTGTCTACCTGAGGAACTGTATATTTTGTCCACTTTTATTGTCCGTCATGTTCATAGTGATAACAGATAACAATATCAAAATTACATATACATGTAATTTGACATAATAACATTCTAAATATAAAGTAAATATGAGAGTATATATAAACCATAGTATACAAATGGAAAATGGTGCATCCTTAAAAGCCAATAAGGCTTGACAATTGAATGCACCATGCAGGCGCACAAATAATTAAGCTTGTGCCATACATGTACCTGTTCATGTGTTTGGTCTAACATCCTCAGCAAACATGGAGCACACATGTGTAGACATTATTGTTTGTTTGGAGCCATAAGGGCATTTACTCAAAAAGTCTTAGCGCAGACAAGTTACGTTCAAACATTATTACAGACAGCCCATACATCGTCTGAATCAGATACGATTACATAATGAACAAGCTAATTGATTAAGACTTGGAGCTGACTAAGGCTGTTACATATTTTCATTAAATTTGTAATGGACCACCATGTATATTACATTGAAGTCAATTAAATGTGAAATTAAATTAGGTTGTCAGTTTCAGTAATTTTGGTGAGGACAGAGAGAGAGAGAGAGAGAGAGAGGGGGGGGGGGGGGGGGGAGGGGAGAAAATGTGATGATTTCTTTATGTAAATGTCTCCTAAACACCAGCTCCATGCAGGCAAGGATTTTCTTTGTTTCTGATACTTTTCTTTTCACAATCTGAAACATGACAAAAATATGTGATAAGGAAGGATATTGGAAAACTGGTATTTTCTTTATCATGGTACATTCATCTAGCATTGAAATCAACGACATGGCATTTGTCACGCCCTTCTGCACATCGGGAATGCGCGAGTGACTTGTCACCAACTATTTTAGGCCAGTTATATGACAAATAGTATGGGAGGGCTTTGCAAATCGTCGCATTACAATGCATTTCAATTTTTCAGGCTGACTGTTATGGTACACAAGGATGCGCATGATTGAGTATTCATTGTTAACCCCCGATTTTACAATCTTCTAATTGGAAGTTTGGCTTGTGAATTACATGGGAAAATTTTGAGTAAAGTGGTTGTGGTTTGTTTAACTTGGTGTAGAAGATTCAGTATAACGGATGGATTATGATTATCGTTTGTATTCTAATGATGCCATTTGCTATTCTCTTTCTGTAGAGCGTGTTCAAAACAATCTTCCCCACCGCAGTATGCCAAGTATATATATTCTATAATTATAGCTCGTGCTCATGAGTATTAGTTTGATCTTTGTTTTGTACAATTGTATGAATTTTTATGAGAGTACCATTATACCGGTAATTGTAATTTCACTATTTTGGGGGCAATCACCTAGATTTCGATTCAGCTGTTCCAAGGGTAGGCTGCTTTAAAACATTTTAACGTGATAATGAAATGTTCCCCAAATCTTTAGAGCATTATAATGATCAACACCAAGGAACATTGAGATATTGTCTTTAAAATGAAATTCAAAATTGATTGTGGCATTTTTGGGGGTCACATTTTTTTAATTCTCACAATTGTCATAACATTGGTGAAATAAAGAAATGCATAGTATAGAAACCAACGTTTGACTTTAAGTGAATCTTCCAAAGTTTTTACATCTCAAACCTCAGTCATACCAATGAGATCAACCCAAAAATGAAACAAATATTCATGTCCCCTACACTGTAAATGGCGTAGACTTTTTGCGGTTGTCATTTGGTTTAGAGTCAGATATTAAGAGATACCTGTAGATTTATGTACAATGCAATCACATTCTCCCCCTCAAAATATTGAATAGTACATCCGTACCTCCAATATCAAATGAAATTATAAATGACCATTTCCTACCATTTCTGTGGTATATTTTAGTCCAACTAGGCGTAAAATATGAATATTTGTTGCTAACTGGGGCTTATCTGATGGTGCCTTATCAGATCTTGTGCTCTTGTGACTTCAAAATTTAGGTTCAGTTTGGAATGTGACATCTGAATAGAGATGAGAGAAGTACAAATCTGATCCGTTTAGTTTTTTTTTATTGTCTTTTTTTACAAAAAGCTGTGATTGAATTGACTGCATGGTATTCATCCAAAGAATGATTGGTAAGATGGCATTTAGATATGTTAGTGGTTAGGTAAAGTGCTTTGGGACATTGATGGATAGTCTATAAAACTTTAAGTTTATTTGTCATCAAGTAGTACCGGTAGCATTTTAAGGGCTATAAAATATGACAGCTTCTTTCCTCTGTGTTTGGGATCAAGGCAACCCATGAAAATAAACAAATAAGCTGATAAACAATTTGACTGAAAAACAAAACAGAATTTGTGGATACTTTTGCCTGACACTTTCTATTTTCTTTATTTATAGTTGGAGATAGATTGAGGGCTCCACACAAACTTTTTTCTTCCACAAGGAGTCCAAACTAATTTTTAAGGATATAAATTGGCCCTCGATCTGTTTTGATTTTGTTTAAATAGAAAAATATGGAAGGGGAAGGGGGGATTGGAGTTATAATTGTAGAGCCCTTGAGCACTGGGTCCTTAATGTTAGTATGCAGTGTCAAACCTGGGATAGATTGAAGTACCATTCAACTGCTAATTATTTGTACCGGTAATGATGATGTTGACATGTTGCTAGTGCACAGTGCATTGTAGATGTATGTAAAGCAAGTAGAAGATCATAAAGGTTTATTGGAGGAGCCAGTGAGTCATGTCTACCTTTATGGGGACATTCACACTGCAAACTAAAACCCATTTGTGTTTTCTACCATTTAAAAGTTTCATTTGCAGTTGCTAGGCAATTACCCGTAAACAAGATGAAAAACCCACCTCTGGAGTGTGTTTTTTTTTTACAAATCTGGCTAAAAGTTCATCAGTTTTTTCAGTGTAAATGTTCACTCTCCAAACAACAGTGAATTATTCTTGCTTTTGCTCATGTGACTCTCACTTCTGCACTATCACATGCATAGCAATAATAAGTCACGCATATATGCAGTTGTCTGAAGAAGAACAAAAAATGAAAATAGAATACACAAATGTCCATGTTTTTTATGGGTTTTCCATGCAGTAGCGTAAATGTCAGTTTGACATATATTCAAAAACGCTGTTTTTTTTTCTTCTTCAAAGTGTTTTTTTTTGTAGTGTAAATGGGGCTAATAAGCTGCTGAAACAAGGAAAGGATGAAGAATAATCAATTAGTGTGGTAGCTAATGACAAGACGTCATTATTACTCACTTGTTGGGATGCTGCTGGCCTTTAATGGCTGCCATAAAATGAGTAAATAGCAAAGAAAACTCAAGTTTTTGATTTAGCATAGTCATTTGTAAAAAAGAATGAAGGGCGCAATAGAGTGCAACAAAAAAAGAGGGGAAGAAAGAGATAGAATGAGAGAGAGGAAGAGTCAAAGAGATAGGGGAGAGGAGGAAGGGGAGAGAGAGGGAGGAGGGGGTACATGATACATTGTAGAGACAAACAGAGAAATGTACTGAAAAACAAATAGATTGAAAGGTTTATATTCAATTTCATTAGATCAAGAGTTTAGAAAATTGACCATAATAAATTCAGCTAAAATATTACCCCTTACTCTTTCTGTGCCAAAAAATAAGTTAACCCTGATTGTAAAATCAAGTAATTGGGAAAAAGAGCGAGGCAGAAAACTGTTAACTACAGTGTGAATAAACTCAAAACTAAAATCAGATTAGGCAAGAGAAGATTTAATATGCAAAAACAATCACAGAAATAGCGTATAGAATTGAAGCTTGGAAGAATGACTGAAAGGACCCTCTCAGAATCTACAGTATACCATTGCCAATGCTAATAGTGTTTAATTCCCTTGCAATTTCCAACACGAAATGCTGTTTAATAGAATTAATTGAAGAGAAGGCCACACACACAAGCCACACTTGTGTACAAAGCTTGAAATTCATTTTCATATATATTAATATTCCACACACGTCATGCAGTTATAGGTATTATTGTATTGAATCCGGGGAATTCTTCTGCTTGAACACCTGTGTCTCTGACTCAATCAAACATACTTTAATAATGACTGTATCCAGATTTGATTTTCTCGACAGACTAGTGTTAAGATCAATATTTGCAATGTGATGGGTTGGTGGTGGGTTGGTGATTGTAGGGCTGATAAAATGACTCGGAGAGAATTATCTTCACAACTTTATGAGAGACGGATACTAGACAAGAACATACAGATAGAGAGACAGAAAAAGGAGGGTGCATAGAGAGAAGGAATGAGAGAGAGAGAGAGAGAGAGAGAGAGAGACAGAGAGAGACAGAGAGACAGACCGAGAGACAGACAGAAGGGGGAGTATACATGTACAGACAGAAATAGAAAATAAGGGAGATACAGATGGAGAGGGGAAGACAGAGAGAGAGAGAGAGAAAGAGAGAGAGAGATGGGAAATAAAAAAACTTTAGAGACGGATACAAATTTAAAAGAAAGAAATAATTGAGAGAAAATCATGATTATGAGAAATACTTGAAATATGAGAGCCACAAAGAAACTGAGAAATATTGGAGACTAGAAGAAGAAAGAAAGAAAGAAAGAAAGAGAGACAGAGAAACGTGGGAAATCAAATGTTGACCTAATTCGTTGATAGAGTCATTCACTGTATTATGTCCAGATTTAGTACTTAACCCCATATTTTGTGGTTTAATCAAGCAAAATAAATGTTTTTGTGATGACAGTTTATCAAGAAGCAAATATTTACCATACACCTGTAGGTCTTAATCTATTCACCCAAATCATTTATTACACTTGATCGAGGCTATACACACTTGATGGTCTTTGTTGTACATGTATTTCAATTGTTGAATGTTTGACAAAAAAGAACGAATCTGAATTGTTTGTCCTCATTTCATTTTTTTAGGCCCATTTACACAAGCCCACAATCAAAATTTTGGGGAAAAGTATTGTGTTTTAAACTGCCATTTACAATACTGGGAATAAAAACAGCAGTGTTCACTCATTCTTTAAAAAAAATTATTATTAGGTATTATTTAGGGCAAATGAAATTCATTTTGATAAGATTCTTGATACAATGTAGATGTTGTTTTATAAAAGAGAAACCATGTGCTTGGAGCCAGAAGGGAGTTACTCAAACACAGGATGGATGCAGAGCTACCTTCTGGCTCTGAATAGACAAAATATAATAATAATAATAATAATAGCCTAATAGTCCACTCCAAATTTTATTAAACCGAAACGGAAATTCTTTTTTGCCCAATTGATCGTGAGCCCGACAGCCACTGAGCAGCGCCAGATCGACGTTGCTCTATACCATTATTGTTGAAGTCAAACAAGGTAGCAGCAACTCCCGTCTTTTAACGTCTTTTGATATGACGTGGCCGGGGTTCGAACCCATGACCTCCCGGTTGTTAGGCCGATGCTCTATCTGAGCCAACACACCGGTATGAACTATTATGAATTGTATGCTGAATTAAAAATACATTTAGTTGATTATATGCTCATGTTACACTGTATGTTACTCCTGCCTTGGTCACTTCATTGACATAATTCCCAAAGATCTGTCCGGAAGTCGATGAACTAATCTGATGCACAAACATAGTACCCATCTTATCATGTCATGTTTTAAGATTAGGACTTCAAAGAGTAGGCAAAATAAGACGAGTTTGAACACTGGAGTTTGGCAAATGTATGCATCTTTTAAAATGGCAAACCATTATTTGAAGTCATTTCCAAAGCGCTTCAAAATTTATTCCAGTATATACATTTGTACAATTCTGAGCTGACCCAATTATTTACTATTCAACATGGTAATGATATATTTGTAATGACTAATGATAGGTCAGAAGAATGGTATAACATGGAAGTCCATGAAATTCTTAACCCCCATTCTGGTTTGTAGGTCAAATTAAGATGCTTCTGCATTTCTATTTCCAGTTTAAAATTCATTGTATTTGTTAGCTTTTCATTCTATTATACACTTTTCAACTAGATAATGACGTACTTGACAAGTACCTTGAGAACATAGGTCAGAAGAAAATTTATCAAATGTAACAAATGCATGCAATTCTCAATCTCCATTCCTTTTTAGGTCACATGTTCTTTTTCCAGTATGAATTTCATTTTGTGGGCCTACTATATGATCTACTCATGTAGATGATATGTGTATGGGAGCGGAAAATGAGTAGAGATTGTATTCCATAGATCTCCGTCTCCATTTCCCTGCGAACTTCACCTTTCATTGATCCACTCCTTTTCTCTCCTCACCGCTGGACATCGTACAACTGTACTAGACAAATAATAGTCCATTCATCATTAAATATGAGATTTCATTCAGCACAGTTCTTTTGCCAGGTTTATCAATATTGCTGCTATATTTTTGGGATGAGTTCCCTCCCAGATAGCGCTTTCCGATTCCCCTTCGCAAACAATCACCCACTGGTATCTTGGTATTAAGATAACAATGGTTGGATGGCATCACTTGTAAATGAGACTGTTGCAGTATCTATTATGAATTATCATTTCATGCTATTTACATTTACGTCATGATGACGCTTGAAGATGATATAAAGTATAGTGGCACAACTTTAATATATTTATACTGTTTGGTATTGAAGTCTGATATTGGTGTGGGGATCATTGAAAACAGAGGACAATAGATTGTAGCCCATTTCATTGTTACAATTTATTTCAACCCCCCCCCCCCCAACGTGTCAAATTGTGTCAAAATAATGCGAGCTGTGAATATGGAAGGAATTATTTTAGGATGATTGTGGTGTAACATGACTGATGCAATAAGATTCCTTTGTTGAAAATTTGGAACCCTTACAAATACCTAATTTAAAAAAAAAGGATTCACCGGTAGATGCTAGGCCTAAGACTATTAGAGACATTTAACACTTCAGTTGCTTTTATTTAAAAGTTGCTTGTTTGCAACACAATGGTTTTGCAATTTTGCATCTGTCTCTCAACTAACAAGTAAGCTTGAATAAATGGTTTATTGCTGTTTTTTCTACAACCAGTTGGTCTACTATCCACATGGTCTAATAATTATTTTTGCTACTTACATGTATCATTAGGTCTAATAACCATTTAGGCTAATAGTCATTTGGTCTACCGGTTTATTTCCATTTGGTCTAATCTCCAATAAGTATATACCCATTTTCACTGAAAGCTGCAGAAATGTGAAGCTCTTTTCTTTCTGAATCATTTCAGAATCATTTCAGAATGAGCCTTTACTTGTAAAGACGTGAAGGGTTTCATATATAAGAACAATGTACGTCTACCGATCTAGATTGAGGATGTGTTCCTACCGAACTCTATACACCTTGGTCACAGCAAAGACAACCTGTTTGGGGCCAGAAGGACCCTAATCCTGTGTAAGAGTATACAATCAAATGCCATTCTTGCTGCAAACAGACGATATATCTCCAATCACTCAATTAGTCATTCAGACACCGTAACAATGTTTCTCAATTTCAATCTTGCCGATAAGTCCATTGTGGGGGAGAAAGACATGAAAGAACATACTCCCTACCACTTTGCCTAATCCTTTATTCCTTTCACAAGCCTGCGGCAGCCCTAGGGTCTAGATCGCAACTGGATTACATTATCATCAAAAATCAGGGATTAGGCATAAGATTGGTTTTTGGAGTCCAGGGTGATTATCCATTAGGAAAGGGAGTCCAGGGAACTGTGTTCAAAGAATGGGTCTCTCAGAACCTCTGAGCCAGAAGGGCATTATCTATTTTTTAAATGTTTATAAATGAACGCCCTTTTGGCTAATACAATAGACCTAACGTCATGACTAATGCTATTCCATCGTCAGTAGGAAGGATGTAGATTGTCAGAAGTAATCTAGTAATGTACAAGGTTGTTAGTATAGCTATCTGAGAAAAGGAGAGAAATAAATGCTACATTTTCTAACAGAAGGAGAAAGAATGGAGTGAATGAGAGAGAGAGAGAGAGAGAGAGGGGGGGGGGGGGGGGAGAGAGACCAAGAAAAGAGGTGGTTTGTATAGATGTGAAGCCTGAAGGGAAAATATGCATTTATGATTATTTTCCTCACACTTAATTCTTTTACCCAAATTTCATCTTTCCAGAGCTATTTCTTCTTTTATTTCCCCTTAACTCCCATACCACTTTTACTACTGAATTTAGCCGACCCCAGCAATTTCTTCATCCAAGAACTGATTTCACCAAGTTCCATTGAAGATACCCCCTGCTTACAATTATCACTAGATAGTTGTTTGGGTGAACTCATATTTTGTTTTTTCAGAGCCAGAAGGTCATTAACATATTCAATTTAACACATTGCCTACTGGAAAACAGGTAGTCCCTGTATTAAGCCTATGTGGATGAGAGCATTCAGGAGTTAAGGGGTTAACACAGAGTTAACATCCCTTGAGCTCTCAAGAAATGATTGTATCAAGACCAGAGGAAGGTCAGTTCAAAATGGAATCCTTTCTGAGACTTTGGTCTGGTCATTTTGGGTCAAGCCAATTAAGGGATGGCCTCAATTTAAGGACACAGTTTGGAGTATGCACATCTCACACTTTGTTTATGCCTTGGGGGAAGTCTAGAAGATCTAGGCCTTGTTTCATGAAACATGAAATATGAAATAATCATGGACTTACATGTATGGTACATCTCACACAATTTGTTTTAATTGGATATTCTAGTAGAATGTATAGGCCTAATTGTTTCATAAAACATGAAATAATAAATTCACAACATCAGAACTGTCATAACTCCTTGATATGATGCACAGTATTCTCCAATGTCCCATGAAGGGAAAATGTAAATATGTATATATGCAGGCAATCAGAATTGGTAGTGAACATGTTTTATTTTGGTACAGTACCTGTTTTAATAAAGAAGGCAAATTGGACCATTTGAGGAAGAAAATATTTTGAAGAAAAATTGTGGGGGAGAATTTGTTACAAAAGTGTTGAGAAAGTCCAGGCTTTGCCCATCAACATACCAACGCACTGAGTAATGACAGGTGACATGTTTACGGTCCCACATACCCACAATTGTGTTGGTTAAAGTTCAATCTCAGGCCGCTAATAGGGTCAGAACTAAGGTCAAAGTCTCCAAATTTATGACTCTCAAGTTTATGATGATGATGGGGTCTGGAAATTAAAACATTCCTCTTTGATGCTCTTTAGATGAGCTCTATTCTTCATTTACCCTCCCTGGAATATTTTCTTGGCTACTTCATGACATGTTAACGATGTCTCGGGTTGCGGTTCCCATCAGATTGTGTCATTTTTGCCCCAAAAGTGTATAAATTTGTTTAAATCTTCTTTCACATACCATACAAAATCCTCTAGAGTGGTGAGTTGTTATAGGGTTTTGAGTGATCACACATGGTTGTGTTTGTTTGGATATTGGTGGTGGTTAAATCCTTGATGGGTTTGATGAAAGCCAACTCTAATTCTAAAGAAACATACTAAAATGGTTTTTAAATTGCTTTCTTTAAGAATTCTTCATATTTCAAGCATTTATAAAAGCTACTTGTTGAGTCAGTCAGCATTTTCACACATGTGTAATTTTTTTTAAAAAGCTGATTACCGGTAGTTTAAAGGGCTTTAAACTAATCAGGTTTACATACTACATCATTCACACATAGAAATTTTGGTGCGATCGTTCGTGATTAACTGCTCTTAAAATGCGCGATAGTGCCATTGCGCATGGAAGGTCAGGTTATATCAAATAAAGCGCGCGCTGCATCCAGTTTAAACACGTATAACCGTTCACACACAAAATGTCAAGCTCTCTAGATACGGACTTCGTATCTGCAACATGCTTTGAGGGGCGTATGAATCACACTGGGAAAATTCTCTTTAAAGCTGTTTAAAACTGTTGAGTTAAACAGCTTTAAGCTAATCAGCTCTAGATACAATGAATTTAACCTGTGTGTGAAAAGGCTGAGTGAGTACTAGAAGATCATTACAGACTCTAGTCATGGCCCCTCTTCAGCAGACAAAGTATTATTTAGTGATGTCAAATTGTAACATTATATTTTAAAACTTGATTTTCAATGTTGGCTTTTAGGGTTGGTGATATAGTAATTGGGATGTAGAATATAATTTTCATGTGATCATCTGACAAATCCCCAGACAGTCAGTCCAAGTACAAGATATGAATTTTACAAAAGTTGTATAAACAGGATTGTCATTACCAAGTCTGTCTTTGGCACATTTGTTTCAACATATCTCTGGTTTGTATTAGCATTTTAGCAACATGGATAGATTTACAGAACCATGTACAATGTAGAATTGCTTTTTGACAAACATAAAAGCTCAATTCTTTCCAGAAGATTTGATTTCCTTCTGAATGTATGATTATTCCATATAGTTGAAAGCATTGTAAGGCAATCCTGACAACAAAACCACAGCTATGCATCTCAATAATTCATCGAAGAATGGAGAAAATTCTGAGATGACTGTATTTGAATTGGTTAGGAACATTCCTCAAATTTCATTTCATATTTTAACAAGTGGAATTCCAGTCGTGATATGTAAACTAATCTGTAGGCAAACAGTACTGTGAAAGCATGTAGAAATAATAGAATCAGGAGCGAGAACTAAATGTGTCTTTGTAGGAGGGAAGTAAAGGCATGTAAGAGAAACGTTGGAAGTGAAGGGTGGCTGAAATGGAAAGGAGATTGGGGAGAGAAAAGAGGTAAGAGCAGGAGGAGAATTAAAAGAAGAAGAGGGAGAAGAAAAAGAAAAGGAGGAAGAGGAGAGGAGGAAGAAGGAGAATGAAATAAGAAGGAAGAAGAAGATGAGGGAGGAAGGGAGGGAGGAGGAGGAGGAGGAGGAGAAGAAGGAGGAGGAGAAGAAGAAGAAGAACAACAACAACAACAAGAACAAGAACAAGAAGGAGGGAGGGAGGGAGGGAGGGAGAAGAGGAAGAGGAAGAAGAAGAGGAAGAAGAAAACAAAGGAGGAGGAGAGAAAAGAAATTAGAAAGTGGAGTATGCACAATAATTCTTGCAGCCATATTTTCAACCTGAATACAAGAAAGCTATTCCTCCTCCCTGGAGAAACCCCATTGTTTCAACCCCCTAATGATACAATGTTTTGAATAACTTTTAAATGGATTCCACGATAAACTGTAGGTTGCCAATCGTTTAACATGTCTTATAAATTGTTGTTTATCTCATAGTTGTTCATCTCTCTTTATTTTCTCCCAAAACCATTGATAGATCCTTATCAGCCTTGTCAGTAACCTGTCCCTCAACCTATGCCTGGGTTGTTTCATTGTGATGGCATCAATCAGTCAATCACATTGTTCAGTGCCAGAAGGGCGTCTCTTACTCATATACTTTAAAGGGATTGTTTAACAATGTTAAATCTGAGATACACGGCCCTACGTGCTATCGGTGTCTGTGATATGGTGTAATATTGAAGCCCTAAAAAAATTGCGCTTCAAAATGATCAAGAAATGCCTCAAAAAAGTAAAAATTCTTAGAGTGACCGGTTTTACCATACTCGTTTTCCCCAATAGACTGTAGTGTTATGAAAACCGTCAGGCGATTGGTTTTCAAAATGTGTAATTCCAATCATAAATATTTTGATAATCAGACAGGCGATCGGCTTGTAAAAGTCATGGGATTCCTGACTGACCTAAAGGTTTATAATTATTGCATCATGAGCTAAATCCAGAATTTTGTTTCAGAATCTGAGACAAAGTTACTGGATCCCTTTACCACAGAGTTAACAACCTTCTGGCTCCATAGAGAAGAACCCACATTGTTTGGTTCATCCCTCTGTTATCCCCTTTAAACCCATCCCCAATTACCCTTATAATCACACCCATTATACCAGCCAAACTTATCGCAAAGTCTTCTAAGCAATCAAAGAATAACTTGTAAATGTCATGTGGGACTATTGTAACATCAATGATGCAAGAAGCCAATATAGTGTCTTAGCCTGCGTGAAATCACACTGTGTTTTGTATTGCAAACAACTGAGCTCCAAATCACACCGACTTGTAAATATGTGAGATCGTTAATGCTTAATTTGCATTGAAGCTGATAAAACGCTGCTTAATTTGACTTAATATATTGGCTTCATTTAATAATCACATGCCTTGATTATTTTATTTGGTTTCTTATTCTTCAGACTTGAATCCAGATACTTTTTTTCCTGGGTATCAACAAAATGTTTTTCAGCAGTCTAGACTCGTTTGTAATCACTTGGGGATTGGAGGAATGCAAGACGTTCTGCAGAATAACAAGCTCATTTTTTATTAAAGGTATAGTTGAGTATTGGTAATTTCCAAAGTGCCCCTCCAAAACAAATTTGGTTTATTTCAGTACCATATGAAAGATCATCGAAAAAAACATGGGAGATGATAATAATTCCAAATCAAATGCTCTAATTGTTGTGCAATTTGCTTTCAAAACATTATATAAAAGTGTTTGACGTCCGGACATCACTTTTGACTTTCGACGGTTTATTTTTTGAATTTACGTGTTTAGCTCCCTCTATGTCATTTAACAACCAGCGTATTTACAACGAGTGTTTCAGTTCGTTGGTACGTACAGTACTACAGGTAGCTAGCAGGCGGGTATCCGACCGCGCGCTAGTAATACAGTACAGCTGATCAATTCCAATACGCGTAAAGTATAACACACACAGCTCATATCAGATTATCACCGGCGCCGGTCGAACGCTAGACAGCTACAGACAAGCTTTGATTGAAATACGATAACGAGATCGAGATTGGAAAAGGAGCTCGAGGTCACGGACGATGGCCGACTCGGACTCAGCTAGTGCTAAGCCTAAGGACAAGGCTAAGGCTACGCTAAATCGGAATAAGACTAAGTAAGACGGTAAGAGGAAGGAGAGAAACAAGCAATGGCAGCTCGACCATCCGGCCCAGAGGAGGCGCGGGATCGGAGTGGCTGTGAACAAGGCCAGGGTACGGCGGAGAAACTTCACGAGCTGCAGGCGGCCTTCTCGTTGCCGAGTCTAGAGGATGCAATAGACATGCCAGCTCACTGAGAGGTAAGTTGAAATGATATACGCCCCACTGCATTGGGTAGGCCTACCGTTTTAATTTGATCTAGTCTAGAGACTAGATGCATGGAATCGGCAAATTTAAGAAATTACGTTTTGTTATCTCTTGCCTTGGATTTTTAATTCAGATTTCATGAATCATATGATATTGATAGTCTAGCCTAGGTCTACAGTAGACCGAAAGCTTCAGTCTCTATATCGTCGGTTGTTCCACTGAGACTACGTCTGGCTCCACTAGACCTCCGGATGAATTTGGTTCAAATGAAAATATTGGAAGCATATGCGATCCTACAATATTCAGTGAACGTTGTCGCGTTGAAATCGAGTCTAAAGTGATGAAATTGTAAATAATAATCTCTTTATGGGGTATACTATAACTCTCTCTCAAGGTCAATATATTAATTCAGCTATACAACAAGCTACAATTGACCGATTGGCTATTACCTTTTTGAAATTATATATCACAACTACATATTCCGGGATTTTTATGGTAGCAGCTACCGTTGTACGACCGTAGGCGCTATTTTAAATTTATCAAAATTTACCGGGAGCACCGGTAAATTTTTATATTCAATTTTTTTCGAAAGCAGAAGTGTTTTAGGAGCTAAATTTTCTAGTGCTTATAATACTTCCACAGGGGCATCCAAATATATCAAAATTGTAAAGAATCACTATCCACCCAATTTTCAAAATTTCCCAAAACTTTGTAATAGACCCTACCTTTAATGTCCCTCGTTACAACTGCAGTTTTCTTTGTAATGATGACGTGCAGGGCTAGTCAACCGGGTAAACATCCTGCTCTTTTTAAAAGTCGACAAGGTTATACTATAGCTTGCTTGAGATGTGACTGTCTCATCTATATTTATCTCTACCAAAGAGTGTCTCAACTTCACATACATGACAGAGAACCAATGCATCAGTTATTAGTCATGCAAATTCCAAATCTGGCTAGCTGTGATAATTATTAGAGAATGCCATCTTCAAAATAATTTCTTTTGGTGATTTAAAATCTGAATGTTTTTTACTTTGTGAATGACTTTCGTTTCTTCACTTTTTACAGATATGAAGAACAGACAACACAATCCATCCCCAGCGAAGAAATTCCAAGCAGCAGTAGGGGAATTAGCAGGTGAATAGTACAAGTCACCTTTGACCGCAAATTCATGGAGAACTTGGCCTACTCTGCTGATTTGCTCGCTTCAGGTAGGATTCTGTATACATGTACGAAAGGCTCTGTAAATTGAGAGGAATTTAATGAGAATGCGTTCATTACGTACATGTTTGCAAGATTGAGCTCTTTTTCGGTTATGACCTATAAAATTGGGACATATCAGCAGGTCAAGATAATTGCTCATGTGTATGACATGGGATTTTCAATATTGATTTTGTGGTATGAAAATAATGAAATGCCCTATCATTTATATCAGTTTTTATTTTGTTTTCATAATTCCTTAGGCACACCAGCATGCTCGAGTGTTTCCACAACCATATACTGATGTATGCTTCCAAGCGGTATTCCTTTGAGTAAGTATTTTTAGTATCATTTTGTATGTTTGAAGTAAGATTGTGGAAAAGTTGAAACATATCATTACAGTACGGTTACAGTTACAATATCATATTTTGAAGCAAATAGCAAAGTTAATGAGAAATTATGAATGACATCTATATAAATGCTGAAATCACTTTTGGATGCATGCAGAGTCTTGAAACAGCAGACTTTGTATCGTACTTGTGTCGGTACCTGATGTTAAGTCAAGTTGGAGTGGTTGTAGCAGGGAAATGTAACTACCTTTAATTAAGTGTCAATAATTTACAACACAAATCCAGAACTGAAGTGAATGGCTCGTATTCACAAAGGAGGTTTGTACAAACCATGGTTTGGCCAAGGTTTACATCTATGGAATGCCATTTGTAAACTGATGGAGTCCGAGAAGGAATGTAAACTCCATACTTGTTAACAATGTTAATTTACAATTTACGGTATGCGAGCAGCATTCCATAGATGTAAACCATCGTCAAACCATGGTTTGTACAAACCTCCTACAAACCTCCTTTGTGACTACGGGCCAATGAGTCTGAGATTTGTCTAAAGCATTTACTATTCATTCATCATGGTAGTGGTAATACCAATTGTTTGTCTTATCCATCCAGCTACCCAGCAAACCGGGCAAGGAATTTGCTTGCGGTCATCGACTACATGGCACACAAGGACAGGCCCGACCAGATTGATGAACAAGGCAATACAAAGTGAGTGGAAATTAGAAAGAAAGAAAAAAAGGTTTTCTTTTCTTTCTTGTTTTTCCTATTTTTATTTGTACATTTTTTTTTAGATGGACAAGGCAATCCAAAGTGGGTGGAGTAAAAAAAACAAACATGATTTTTTGTTTTCCCTGTGTAGTTGGACAGGGCAATCCGAATTGGCAGTTCTTTCCCATGAAATTTATCAATTTTGGGGAAATTATTAAATATCTAATTGTCCTTCCTGGGAACGCCCCTTTTAAATCGCCAAAATATGACGTCATCTAAAGAAGTTGTCCCTGTACACGACGCACATCTAAATTATGTAGATGACGGACTGTAAGCTGATGGTTTGTCAATCATGCTGCTGATTTTGGACCCTAAATGCGGACTTGGATTCAGTGTAATAATATACTTGGTGTGTAATGCAAGGTTCTGGAGTCATCAAAATCATCATAAATTTGGCAGAGTTTGGGTAAAGTAACAATCACTTACACAGAAAGATGTATATGGGACAACACACATGGTGTCGGCCTGTCGGGGCTCGTACTACCCTGATTTCCTTATCTTTCTATGCTCATTACTCAGCCAGTATACATTTTCTTCCAAAATTGTTTGGCACATGACATTTATTTGTAATCTTGAACATTCAGTGTAAGTTTCGTTAGATTCTGTGAGAATTCATTTTCTTTTTTTTACCAGAACTCAAGTTTATCTTTAAGAGATATGAATCATTTCCAATTGACAAGAATGAGTGTGCATATAATGCAACTTGTTACATTTTGCATGTTCTTTTATTTTATGATACAGATATGTTGCAGTATGGTCAAAGCGTGCCAACAACTATGTGGCCCGGAAGGAGAAGGTCCCCAAGACCTACCCCTACATGTATGTACAAGGACTCATCGGTGCGATACTGGAACGCAGAGAACAGGACCAAGGACCACTGTTCTCGAAGGCTGTTCTGCTCCCTGATGACCCTAGACACACAAGGCCCCGGCTTGCACCATTTCCTCCACCACAAGTTGATGTGATCCTAGCCAGGAGACTAGGCCGATTAGAGAAATCCATGTAATCCTCTGTAGTGAACATTTGGGATTGTCTGACTTGAGAACTGCTTTTTTTCGAGCAGAGACTAAGGGATCCAAATGGCGTCCTTCCGTCCATCCTCCGTGACTGTACACAAATTTGAATGAAGTCTAATGTGAAATCTTACCTGCAAAAATCAATTAGGGTTGCTAACTTTCCAACCCTGCATCTGTTTGTAACCATACTTGATTGGTAGATGCCCTTTATTGGCCTCCATGATATTCTGGAGTTGAAGGTCACATAAGTAGGTCAAAGGTCAAATGAGGTTCATTGTTGCATGATTGCATGCAAGACTCTTAATCGCCTCGATTTAATTTGTCCATGTGGCATGTTTTTAGGCTATCTTGAGGATTGGTTGGAACTTAACATTTTGGACTCATTTGGTTGCTAATGATTTTGTGGTCCGGAGGTGAAAGATTGCATGGCTTAGCATTACGAGCATGTATTCTTGATATGTCAGAGACCCTTTGACAAAATACCACCAAACTTGATACTAGAGTGTCCCTGGGGATCATGGGGATGTGGTTATCTGGAGAAAAAAAATCACATAACACATGATATACATGTACCAGAAATAAATTGTTATTGTTGCTAGATTAGCCACCATGCTTGGCACTTGTATATTGTATTACAATAAGAGGTTGGCAAGTTTACAAATGGAAGAAATGTAGGAATATAAAAGACAAATTGTGACATCAGTGTATAAAAGCTCTATGTGATTTATACAATTCATAATTTGTGATAAAATCAGTGCTTGCTCATGTGGAAATGGTGGATATTTCAATTTGTATCTATTTGGCAACCTATATTCCTTGAAGAAGTTACGGTAGTAATTATAAAATTTACAGCCAAGAGGTCAAACCATGAGTCAACAATGTGTTTGGTTTTAGTGACTGTGCATGTAACTGAGGTGACAGTCGATCATGAAAAAGACTATACTTCGGAACCTGTTGAAAATCAACATGGACAGAAGAAAGATTTGTAGAATATCTTATTGTAAATAGTCTTCATTTTTTGTTTAATGCAATCAATGTGACTAAAATAATGCAAGCGAAAAAGAGAAATGATCACAAGACAGCAAAACAGTTGGTTTCATGCATCATTTGAATCAATGAACGTGAATCAGCTCAACGCCAAAGTATTGCGGTTCAAGGTTATACCATCAAGAGATATGCTGCCTGTAACTACTTTGTAGTTTGAAAGGGTGTATAAAGGAATAAGGATACAGTTGGGCAGGCGAGTCTTTCTGTTGGTCTATTGTAAAAAACTGGGTCAAATTTTTTCCAATTTTTTTGCAAATTGTAATAAAACTTGGTATACCGATTGACCCGAGGGTGTGCAAGACACATTTGTTGTGTCTGTCTGTTAAGGTACCTCCATGGTAACCAAGCTTTGCACAAAGAATACAATTTTGTTTTAATAATCTTGTGGAGCATATTCTTTCCAAGTTTTAGCAATTTTATAGTTTTGGTATCTTTGATGAGGCATTATAATAACAGTATAAAACTCAATGCATGTGCAGTGTGTAAAATAAGTATGTGAGCAAACTATTGGAAGTAGTTTGATCGATTCATATGAAACTCAGTACACACAACGCAGAATTGTCTTTTGTGTGCGTATAGGACATGACCAGTTTTGAAATGTCTGTGCTATTTTTTTGAAAAACCTTATGTTGGATGTTAATCACTTGAGGTGATATTCATAGTCGAGCATTAGGGAAGATGAAAGACATATATGTACCTAACTATACTTAATTTTGTGCTGAAACTGATATGATTCAGGATTTGAGATCGATATGGAGTATGTATACATGTATACTCGTACACATTAAGGAAAAGAATCACTCAGACAATTTTTAAAGCATTTATATATAAAGTAAGATGTGAAACTTAAAAGATAAAACCAGTTATGGTCATGCGACTGCATTGTGAAAGGATTGTTGTGGAATCGATCAGAAAAGGTTGATCATCTAGCATATAAGTCTTGGTGTGTACTGCAAGGTTCTAAAATCATCGAAATGATAAAAAATTGGCCCAGTCTTGGTAAAGTTACAAGCACTGTACACAGAAAGATGTATATGGGACTACACACAAGTGCGCGACACATGCGTTATATCTATCAAGTCCAAATAGATATAATAATTTACCAAATATATCAATTAGTAGGCAGTTTCTCGGCAAAATTTGTATGATCACGTACTAGTCAAAACATTGTGTGCGGGCAAGCACTGAATCAAATGACCGGGGTAATAGTATATTTGTCAAGCGCGTAGAAACATTACTGTTATAGATACTTTTCTTTGGTAAACTTATCTACACATTGCCTATAGAGTATGTCAAGTTTTTATGAAAGACACAAGATAAGATGTATATAAATAAGCAGTAACTAATAAGTAACAAGACATGGTGGTATACAAATAAAGTATATTGCTCCTTCTTAATGACGACGGTTAAAGTTGTCATAGCGATAGATGCTAAATAAAAATGTGCCTTTTTTGATACACATGATCTGTTTGTATGCAATGGTTGAAATCAACATCACGTTTAAATATTGCCTTCAGTACAGCAATTATAATTTGTATTCATCTCAATAATGTTGTGTAAATTTAACTGTTAGTTATGGCCGAATAAAGCTTTCAATGTACACCATAAAAATATGTTATGTATCTTCATTTTAGCATTACTATAATTACATTAAAATCTTATGTCTTTACACATTTACAAGTTATCACGTACTGACGTAGGTCATGCAATACACAGGCACTGTAGAACACAACTTATTTACAAGAAGTGACAATCACTTTTTTTTTTAAACTTTACAATTGCATGCAGTACCAAAATAAGAATACTGAAAAACACTGCATTATGGACAAGTATGAATCAAGTAAGATGTTAAATTAATTCACTACTGTTATTCATTATAGTATACTGATACAACAATTTTTAATATTTTTTTTAATTTATTTCTTTTTATTTCTCCACTTTCCCTTTAGCCATGTACCTTCATGTTGTTATATATGTTAAAGGTGTCGCTCTGGACCTATAACATATGATAAGACAAAAAATCCACCAGTTATTTCTGATTTCTATCAAATTTTTAGATTTTGTGTTGTTGTTGTTGTTTGGTATTATCGGCGTTTCATTCTTTTTTAGAATATTTACGCCTTTCACTTTATTTCTTTTTTTTTCCTTCTATTTTTGGTACTATTTGTCAATTCATATTCATCTCTTTTTTTTGGATAATATAATCTCAGATCTACTGGTCCATGAAAACCCCTCACCGCAATTGGCACCTTCCTGCCAGACCGGCGCGGTACATTGCGCAATCTTCTCGGCCATCATTGGCCTAGGCAACTCTGGTGCCGGTGAGAGGATTCTGGGGTAGATCTTTTGAGTCTCTTGTTTGGGGTTTACCGTCCTCAATCCGTCTTTACTCTTTCTTACCTTTTCTCTTCTAGTATTTTTCCATTTTGTAAAACCTTATTTTTCTATCAAAGTGGGTATCAACATCTTAGGGCATTTGGTTGTCGTGCGATATGTGCCAAAAAAAAAATGTGGATTTAGTAATTCCTTTTTGAATGAAACATGGATTTAGCTTCTTTTGGAATTGAATGGATTTAGCTCCTTTTGGAATGAAACTGTAATAATGTTGTTTACTTTCTTTTCGAAAGGTTATATTTATGTGTGATTTCACTATTATTATTTAAAAGGAAAGGTTTGCTGCTAAATTTGAATAAAATTTCAGTGACTTTATTGAGAAAATATGATTTATTTTTTATTTTTTAGGTACAATAACATGTTTCATTCCAAAAGGAGCTAAATCCACGAAAATAAAAAATCAAAAAATTTAGTAAACATCAGAAAAGCCGAAGGGAAGATTTTTTCTTATCATTATTGGCAGATAATCAGGTCCATGCAGGGTGACACCTTTAACATATATAACAACATGAAGGTATACATGGCTAAAGGGAAAGTGGAGAAATAAAAAGGCAATTTACTCAGAAGTACCCAAAGTGGATTTGGCTCCTTTTGGAATGAAACTCTTCACATATTATAAAAGGAAGACAAGTAATATAAAAGGAAAAACGAAGGCCCACGTCATTTACATAGAAGGTAGGTGGACAGATAACCTCGATGTTTTTAATCTAATTTCATCTGGGAGATCATTCCACAGCTTTGTTCCTACAAACGAAATACAAAATTGCCCTTGCGTTGTCTCACATATTGGTTGATAGAGTCAGTGGCGGATCCAGGGGGGGGGGCCCGGGGGGCCCGGGCCCCCCCCCCTTGAGAAAAAAATCATGTAAAATCACGTGATTTTTACCTTTTTTGGGGGTTGGGCCCCCCCCCTGGCGCTCAAGGGGGGGGTGCAAATAGAAATTTTTTTGATGATCAAAAAAAAAAAATGTGCTCACTACCCCCCCCCCCCCCCCCCCCCCCACTGAGCGACTTTTTGGCCGGCGCGTTTCAAATTTTCGGGAGCAAAAAAAAAAAAAAAAAAAAAAAAAAAAAAAAAAATTGTGCTCTGTACTCCCCCCCCCCCCCCCCCCCCCCCCCCCCCCCCCCCCCCCACTGAGCGACTTTTCGGCCGGCGCGATTTTCAAATTTTCGGGAGCAAAAAAAAAAAAAGTTGGGCCCCCTCCCCTAAGAAATCCTGGATCCGCGCCTGGATAGAGTAAGCCACTTTCTTTACACTGTAGAAGTAATCAACTGGGTCATACGACGTACAATACATACACATACACTACTAGGTCGAGCGTACTCGCACTACATACACATACAGTATTCGCATATCGCGCTCAAAAACAATAGCGCTACCAGTACCACAGACCATGCAATTATGTGCAGGCCTCGCATACCATAATGTGTACAATATAAATCAGTCAGCGCGCTATAGACATGGTTCGGATATTACTTGCACGCGCGCCCATATCCGATCGTCGTCTTGGCGAAAATTCACGGTGTGCTGCCGCTTGACCGAGAGGTGGCGCTATACAATTACACTGAACACGCCTCGAAAGTAAAATTTTTGATAAATAAAATCATTTGCAGTCGAACAGGTTTTTTGCATATAAATTCACTCTAATGTAATATTTCGGATTTATATCTTCAATGATGCATTCTTAGACATTTATTGTATGTTTTTTATGTTTAGATCATAGTTTCGTTCGCTAATGTGAGTATTGACCAACACTCAACTATTCCTTTAAATCAAGAAACAATTCATACCAAGACCACCTTGTATAATACAGTCAAACCTGTCTACAGCGACCGCCCAAGGGAAATACAAAAAGTGGTCTTTGTAGACAGGTTCCTTTAGTACATGTTTCAATGAGAAACCATATTCAAGGGAAACAACAAATGTGCTTGTTGTAGACAAGTGGTGACTAAAGCAGGTTTGACTGTATTATAAGTTTAGTGATACCTGTCTATAAAGGCCATCCAAGAGAAACAGGAAAACTGGCCACTGCATGTAGACAGGTGGCCTTTCTAGACAGGTTCTACAACATATATCTCACTCAGGAGGGTGGCATTATAGGTGACTGCCATAGACAGGTGGTCTTTGTAGAGAGGTGGCCACTAAGACATGTTTGACTGTACAGTGAAGCTTGCTCTAGCCACCACCTGTATAGAAAGGCCACCTGTTTTTAAAGACCACATTTTCCTTTTCCCCTTGAATAGTGTTTCTCATTTAAACATGTAATCAAAGAACCTGTACATAATGACCACCTGCCTATAAAGACCTGTTCTCTTGTTTCCTTTGGGTAGTCTTTATAGACAGATTTCACTGTAGTTGAACGTCCTCCAGTAAGAGATGATTTCAGATAGAGTGTGTGACGGAATTGAGCGCTATACTGTTTTTACTTTATCTGAATCAAAGAGAAACAGGTTACCAAGTATGTTGAGGAATTCATTCATTTACAAAATATAATTTAACAGATTAGAATTGTAAATTACACAGATTTAACCTCTTTTTTGCTCACACTTCAACTCAAAACAATATTTTTGTTAAAACCACAACAAATTCAGTCTCTGTGGGAAACACTGAATTGTTGTAAATATCTCAAATTGAATCAAGTTCTGTTAAAAAATCTACAACAAAATAAATGTTTCTCTTATTTTTCTCCAGTCACTCCAGACAGACATTCTACATGCACATCATTTATCTCATGCTCATCACATGGGAGAACCTTGGCTTTTGATTGGTACCTGTTTACAGTCAGTAATTGCTATTGATACTATACAGGCTTCTTTCTCAAGAAATGGTCACCATATCAATTCCTGCTCATTATGTTAAATAATTAGCATGTAAGCTTCCAATCCAGCGTGTGATTGGAAGAGAAGATGGTTGGAAGTTAGGTTCACACGGCAGTCTGTCAACTTAAACCTCCTGTCAGGGATTTAAAAACCCTTTATAAACTTATCTAGAAATGTATCTTTAGTAGCTAGCAAGATGGGTTTATGGAAATATATGCAAAACTTTAGATTAAAAGACTCTGGTTTTCTCTCAATGAGTTAAATTTGATGCCTTCATTTTTTACTCAACAAATGGGATGAACTTTTTCAAATTCAATTTTGAATAATTGTTAGTAATTATTATTTTTACACCATACTTTTAGAAATGTTTACAATCATGATTTTTTTTTACAACTTTAATTTTAAAGTACTATGGTCCTATGTGAGCTTAGCATGGTGCATGTAATAGTATCCCATTCATGCTTACTGTGTGTTCTTATATGGCATCTTGGGGTTAATGCACCCAAATTAAAGTAATTAGGATTTTCAGAATGTGATGGTACTGTACATGCATCTTTAGCTATTTTGATGAATTAATTTGACCCCCCCCCCCTCTTTCTTCATTTGTGATGAAGAGGAAAGAAGATGATTAAGACAGTCATTAAACACTTCCAGATCCATTTGATTAAACTTAATTAAATAGTTGTCTGCAAGCACATTTCTATTTCTAGCCTTATTCTCTGGTATTACATGTAGGGGTGCCTGGAGAAATGGAGATGGAGGTACATATGTATCAGGGAGACACAAAAGATCAAACAATGATTAAAATACATGGGAGTGAGAGGGGAGGGGGAGAGAGAGAGAGAGGGGGGAGAGAAAGAGAGAGGGAGGAAGGACAGCGACGGCAGGGGGGGGGGGGGGCAGAGGGAGGGAGAGATACATGTAGAGAGAATGGGGAGGAATGGAGGGAGAGAGAGAGAGAGAGAGAGAGAGAGAGAGAGGGGAGAAATAGAGAGGGATATATAGAGAGAGCGAAAGATAGGGAGAGAGAGAGAGAGAGAGAGAGAGAGAGAGCTTAAGTTAGTGAGAGAGAGAGAGAGGAGTTAATCAGACCTGACAGGTCAATGAACTGTAAAGGGATTACACCCCCAAAGAAATCACAAGGCTCATTAGTTTCTATAGAGGGATTAAAATAGGTGTTGATACCTCATACCCCGTGGCCATAGACCCTCCTTAAAGGGTACAGGGAGGGTCAAGGGACGTGGAAGTAGGCCTACATGTCCTTTGAAAAGGAGGGCATTGGGGGCCTACTTCATTTTGATTTCTCTCTCATGCCATTTATTTCCCTCTTTTTCACCTTAGTGAATTGCAGTGTTAGCTCTGTGTTGTTTCTTTATTCAAGGAGAATTAGAAAGTTCAGTGCGCCAATAGAAATTCACTTCAAGCTGACATGTTTAGTGTTGATAAAATGGAACCAACTTTCATTGCACAATTTCTTCATTTTTAATGAAAGTGCAATGAGCAGGACAGATTTATGCACAATAGGTCTATTTACATAGCCCAAAGTCCATTCTGAAAAATCATAGATATTTTTTATTTGAATAGAAATTTAAGAAAGTTTACATGCAATGTTTCATAAATCTTTTAAGACTTAAAGCCTGTCTGCATTAGTTTGACCGGGAGGGATAAGATGTCCCTGCATGGTCACTGACAGGTGGTCACCGGTATCTCATCACATCAGCTCTCACTTAACATGAAGAAAAAGGGGACCATAGGGGACCAACGGATACCGCTTAGCCATTGTTTGATATATAGAGGGCCCAAGTAGCTACAAGTAATGCAGTCCTGCTTTAAGTTAGACAATATTATAAAGGACACATATTTTTCTTGATGGTTAGTGCTACTTGATACATATTCCATAGTTATTGTTAAATCCAAAGGGGGAAACAAGAAAGCTTTATTTTTAGACAGTTTTTTTAAATTTTGCACACAACCCCCCAATCCTATAATGGATATGACCCCATGCACTTTGGTGGGAGACTTGTGAACTCTTGAGGCCTGTCTTCATCAGCTCGAGATTGCCAAAAAGCCCGCTATTTCTGATTTGGGAAATAATCCTGAAGTTACAAATTGCATCTCCATCAGCTCGAGACTTGACCTGGAAACTTGAAACTCGAGGTTCAAGATATTTTGCTCATCATTCGTGCAAAGTGCGAGTCTTCGGGCTGGTGAAGACGCACCGGACAAATGGCGGGATATTTTGAAAACTGGCCCAAGATATCGTCGGCTGGGAGAAGGGCGTTAGCGCGCGACCGACTCAAAAACTACTTTTCAAATTATTCACATTTAAAGATTTGTTTTATATTTAAATTGCTTTCTGTCCCAAAAATTGGTTAAAACTTAAAAGACTATATAATAGAAATATGATAGTAGAACACGGCCACAATTTTTTTTCAGAAATAAGTCAGTTTTATAAAAGTTTGAGGCGATCTAGTGCTAACACCCTTCTGCCAGCCAGGCAACGATATCTTGGTATGATTATCTTGACCAAATATCACGCTAATTGCAACTTCGGGCTGACAAAGACGCAGATTAACTGGATACTTTGCGATCAGGATAGTTCAAATAGCGGGATATATTTGGCGATCTCGAGCTGATGAGGACAGGCCTTTGGATGTAAGCTTAGAAGCTGTGTGAGGTGGCCTGAGTGTACGGCTCATTGAGTCCGATCGAATGCTCTTGAATTATTCTAGATTGAACCTTTAGACTGTTAGAGGTAACATGAAGACGCCACAGTACCACTCTCATACATTAACCCCTTCCCTGCTATGGGTGACAAAACCTGCCCAACAATATCATGGTTTTTATTTATTTTTTAATCCCAAAATGATAGGGGCTATTGTAAAGTGAAGTCTGAGGTTATAATATTGTAAGCGCTGTATCAGGTAAGGCGCTTTGTTAAACAACAGCTATGATTATTATTATCATCGATGCTGTTGATTAAGTTTCAAGTTTATTTGTTTCCACTTTATCGAAAATAACTTTATTGAAGATAGTGTACATTCATGGTAATAATTATTACTAAACATACAGTATTGGAACATAATGTACATTTGGTAATAGTTATGTCAAAAGATACAGGAATAATCATAAGTATGATGAGTAATAAAATACATTGAAATAGCTTAAAGATAAACTTGAGTTCTGGTAAAAAAAGAAAATAAATTCTCACAGAATCTAACAAAACTTACTCTGAATGTTCAAGATTACAAATAAATGTCATGTGCCAAACAATTTTGGAAGAAAATGTATACTGGCTGAGTAATGACCATAGAAAGATGAGGAAATCAGGGTAGTACTAGTCCGGCGCGTTTCCGTTTTACACCATGCCCTAGGCTTTTCGGCAAGAAATTACACGAAACATGCTGTATCCGAAGTCTAAGTTTGTTTATATCGACGTCAAGAATAGCGAAGCCAAAGCTTATGTACAATTTCAATTGGGGATGCGAGGGTCTTCTTGTTCAAGACGGTTTTCCCGATATATTATTGTTTTGTTATCGCTGGGCTAAATTTTGCGAGCTGATCACGCATCCTCACGCTCTTAGAGTATTGCGTATTAATGGATAAAAATAAATGATACGACTAGGAAGATCAACTAGTATAGAGAGTTAGCTAGCGCTACGTGACGTTTTCAGAGTTCTGGTGGTGTGCAGAGCGCCGAGGCAAGATGTGGATGACTAGACTCCGAATACCAGTCGGTTTGTAAAATTTTATTGGAGAAAAGCCTAGGGCAGGGTGTAAAACGGAAACGCGCAGCCCGGACACCATGTGTGTTGTCCCATATACATCTATCTGTGTAAGTGATTGTTACTTTACCAAGACTCTGCCAAATTTATTATGATTTTGATGACTCTAGAACCTTGCATTACACACCATTACTTACATGCTATATGATCAACTTTTCTGATCCATTCCACACCTTTTCTTTCACAATGCAATCGCATTACCAGTACTCAAGTTTATCTTTAATAACGTGGGGGATCTACTAAAAAGCAAAGCTTGTATTATGTAGGTCACAATTAATAGTTGTGTATATAAATTAGGATACCTGAATAAACGCTGTATGTGTTAAGAAGCAAGGTGGTTATTGATTATTGATGCAATCAGGAGAGCAGATCAGCTCATGTCAATCAGAAAATCCATATTTTTATCAATACATTAACCCTTTCTCAGGGTGCCTTTATTATATATCAACAATGAACAACTTTATAACAGATTTATATTGTTTGTCATACAAATAATATCTCAGCCATATAAAGCAGCACATAAAGATAATAAACAAAATTATAGCAACATTTAATCTGTATATTATCTAATGTAGAAAATCTATATATTGTTAATTACTACAATATACAAAATTTGGCATAAAATCTTGGAACTATATGATAATTGAAATATTATCTGTTCTAAGGAGTATCTGTCATTTTGTGAGATTTTATGAATCGCTTTTTCCCATTCTGGGAGTTCTTTTGTTGGACTGTTGATAATGATCAAGATATCGACCCATTACCATAAAATCTGATGTCACAATTGTTCTCTATATTCTCTATATGCTATTCAACTTTTTGTTTTGATTGTGAGCTAAAACCCATACAGTTGGTCCTCTGAAGCTTCATTCACACATATAGTTGTAAAGTGCTTCAACGAAAAAACAACACTGCTGCAGCAAAATATAATTTCATTTTGTAAAACTGCATACTTTTGCATCATGCATGAAACAAGGACTTATGGATTTGAACCTTCAACCCTTGATTTTAGAGTCAAGTGAATGAACCACTATACCATAACGCCTCAATATTCAAATAGAAGCAGTATCTATTATTGCCGAGCTGGGATTTGATCCCTCAACCCTAAGATTGAGAGTCAAGTGAATTTACCACTATACCATGACACTCCAAGGTTTTATGTGTGAACAAGGGTTTGGGTGTGGGAAAATCAGCCTGAGTGAGTGGGCCGGGGGCTCCATCAACCAGAGGGAGCGGGAATCAATTCTCAGTATTGATATTGATTTCTTTCGTAACAAAAGGGTGGGTCAGACTCCCCTTAAACTTCAAAAGTAAAAATCAATCACAGATGACATCGATATTAATCACAGAAGCTGGGATGATGAGACCCAGTATGGGACCAGCTATGGTCCGAAAGGGTGAAGGCCAGGTCCAGGATTAGGGCCGCAATTAGCCCTTGTTCATCAGCAGGGGGAGGTTTTTCTATTGTGTAGCCATAGCAACCATGCATGGCTTTTTGAAGTCATCAATCTCGGCTCTTTGATTCTTGTCAATTTTGTTTTCATTTTGAAGTGAATGAATTGGGATGTAAATTATTGGTTCTGTTCAGGATGAAAACAAGTAGAAGTCAAATAAAGACAACTGAAAGCAGACATGACAAGAAATATGAATGATTAGATAATTTAGATTGATTATGCTGAATGTATACAATAACCACAGATGCCCAGTTGCAAGCTGTATTTCATATTGGTGTGTTATTTTGAGATAAGCTGATATTATGAGAGTTTAGTATGATCATTGATTTACCACAGACCGCTGTAGTACCTCATTGGTATGATAGAGGCCTACATGGAAAATGATATGTGGGAAAAGCCCATGTAGGGATATATATAAATCAGTAGTTTAGAGGAAAAGGTGCAATTTTTAAGACAGCATTTCTCCCAAGCAACATGATCATCATTATGTCTAACAAATGTGTGAGAGAGAGAGAGAGAGAGAGACTAAACAAGTGACAAAAGAATGAGAGAGGGAATGATAGATAGAAAAAGAGAGGTAGATGAGAGAGGAAGAGAAGAGAGAGAGAGGGAGGAAGAGAGAGAAAGGGAGGGGGAGGAAGAAAGAGGTAGAGAGAGAGAGGAAGAGAAGAGAGAGAGAGAGAGAGGAAGAGAAGAGAGAGAGAGAGAGAGGAAGAGAAGAGAGAGTGGGGGGGGGGGGGGAAGAAAGAGGTAGAGAGAGAGAATGAAGGAGAGAGAGAGAGAGATGGGGGCAGTAGAGAAAGACAGAGCGCGACAGGGCTAAGTCAAGTTGTCTGAGTAGAGATTAGGATAAAGAGGGGATAAGTCAAGGGGGCTGAGAGTATCCCCTGAGGGGAGATTAGTAGAGTACCTCTCCTTCTTCCATGACACTAAGAAGAGAGAAGAAAAGAGAAGAGAAAGAGGTGGAGCGAGAGGGGAATGAAGAGAGGGGAGAGAGAAAGAAAGAAAGAGAGAGAGATAGCATTAGAGAGAGAGAGATAGCGTTAGAGAATGACCGGAGAGAGAGGAAAGAGAGAGAGAGCGCGACAGGGCTAAGTCAAGTTGTCTGAGTAGAGATTAGGATAAAGAGGGGATAAGTCAAGGGGACTGAGATTATCCCCTGAGGGGAGATTAGTAGAGTACCTCTCCTTCTTCCATGGCACCAAGAAACCTTGCTAGGCCCTTCCTTAACTCAGCCACTGCTAGAACTCAGAAGGTGGCATACGATTGCCATGTAAACTTGACTGTCCAAGACTCTATCAGTTAAGCGAAGACACAAGGAATGGTCAGGATATCCAGGGGTTATTTTAGGTGATACTCATCAATAATTAGCATCTATTGTTTATCAATACCAAGAGTTCTTTTCTGCAATGAATTGTGCAAGTTCCTTTTTGAAGAATATAGAATAGTTGAGAGGAAAAGTGACTGTGGGAATGAGGCCTAGCTAATTTTGTCTCAAGTGTAGGGATGTATAGAAAAGGAATGTCATGATTTCTCTCTTCTATGAATAGTTTGAAATGATAGCAGGTACTGTTTAACCATTGAGGATGTAATATATTACCCATTAAAAGTGTTTGGAGTTTCAACCTTGCACATGTGATTTTAGCACCCCCCCCCCCCCCAATCTTCAAGATGCATAGAGAAAAATCAGATGCCCAAAAGTCTTGAAACTGTTGGTGTTTCAAGATACTGAACAGTCATCAGGTTTTTGGCTGAATCTTTCCAATAATATAATTTGAATTAGTTTTAAAGGTTTAATGATTTTGAAGGTTTATATGTATGATTTGTCTAATTTCATTTTTACCATAACAGTTGTACTAAAATATTAACCCTTACTTGTAGGAAATTTAATGAAATGGAATTGAGTTCATTTCAACTCCAGAAATTTTCCTCTATAATACATTCAGCACCAAGCTGACAGCAGTGATTGGAAGGTCATTTATGTCTGAATATTCCACAGCCAAGCATTATTAACAATTGAAAAGGATTAAAATCTCTTGTGGGCGACATTTTGCCAAAACACTTTGAAGTCAGAGATTTAGGATTTAAGAGGATAGCAAGAGATGAAAAAGAGGGATTTTTTAATATCCCGAGGGTCTTGGAATCGGAAGTAAACAAGATTGATTTAAAGGTTTCTTCTTTTGTTCAGAGTTGTTTTTTGAGCGGAGGCTGCATCAATGGACTAATATGGATGGATGGATGGAAATCACAGAAAGTCATAATTGTTGCAGAATAAGCAATGATTTTTAGAGATAAACGTATCAATCAAAATGTAAAATAGCAGTCCATTAAATGTTTTGAGCCAGCGCTGCAGTCACATTTGGAAAAAAAAACTGTCAAGGACTTGTTTGAGTGGTTGATAACAGTAATAAGTTTTTTGAGGTCTGAAGGCTTGAATGTTGTAACTGATTTTTTAAAATCATGCTGAATGTTTAAATAGGAACACTGAAAAGCATTACAAACTGATATGGGCATGTAAAGTTGAATATACCTGTGATACAAAATTAAAAATTACAGAGATGTGAGTTGGTTTCTAAGCGGTACTTTCACTTGTTCAGCTGTCTTTCGATCTTCACCTACAAACTGGTTCAGGTGGACCCCGGTTTGGGACTGAGCCACATCCTTTTTTTAATGCTACATATTTTTTTCTTTGTTTATTTTAAGAATGTTACTTTAAATATAAACTGAGAGATTTTCACCCAATGAAGAAATTGGTGTCTACACATCATCCACTTGAGAACATCTGAAAAATATTTTTGTAAATGCATGCTTTGATATCTACCGATAGTCCTTCGTAGTAAAACCCAATAAGAGCGGAAACATTCACTTCTAGATTTAGTTTTTCTTGGTATCTTCTCATTCAATGCCTGTCGGTCAGATAAAGGCCACTATGGTTGTTTTCCCCATGCATGTCATGAAAGAAACTTTTAGTAATAAAAACATTTTGTTGACGTTTTTGGAGGGCTGTATCAAATCAATTGTGTTCTGAAACTCTGTTCTTTTGATGCTTGTATTGCTGTTGCTCTTTTCTTGATGATTTCTTCTTTTTTATTGATGTGTCTTGAAATAATTATAATGGATCTAGGGACTTTACTCTCTGATCAAAACATTGAGAAAGGAGAAAAAAAGAAAAGGGGAGGTAGAAAGATAGATACAGATAGGGAGAAAGGATGTTGAGAGGCAAGGGAGAAGAATAGAGATAAAGATAGGGAGAGAGAAAGATAGAGATAATGAAAGATAGAATGCTTAAGAATGAGCATTTTCTTTTGTTCCCCTTTTAATATTCTCCATTGCTTGAATACCTATCTACGGTAAGCATACAGTCTTCCAAGCTTTAAAACCGTCTCAAGTGTTTCCGGCTTAATGGTTAAATCCCTTTCTATAATTCAGTTGCAAGCACATAGTCTGTGTATATTTAGAATGCTCTTATGGATTACATTTACTCTGCAGCAGAGTGCTACCATGGACCAATATGTGTATTTGATCATTCGTAGTAGGTCCATGATTTAATCATATATTAAATGGTTTTTGTAGATTGAATGCGTGAGCTGGTATGGGAGAGAGGAGGAGAGAGAAAGGATAGGAAACAGCGAGAACATGTTGGTGTGTACATGTCTACCAGAAATAAAAGAGAGATTGAGATAGAGAGACAGTTTGGGATGAGAGAAAAATCATGGACCTATGGAAAAAGGAAGAGGAAAGGGGGAAGGTAAGAGCAAGGAGTGAGGTATGGTGGAAGGGATGAAAAGAGAAAGGATGAGAGTGAAAGAGACATTTGAAAGAGAGATGAGGAGAAGGAAAGAGAGAGAGAGAGAGAAGGAGAGTGAGAAGGAGAGAAAGAAAGAGAGAGAAGAGAAAGGAATAAATACACAGAAATGTCAAATCAATTTCAAAACCTCATCTATTCCTTCAATTTTTTTTCCTTAAACTTGGAAATTGACATGGAAATTGTCAAGTTCGGGATTACATTCCTGATGCCAAGGTTTTTGGGGACATCACACATTTGAAATGTTGAAGAATGAGGAAGGGTAATATTATCTTCATAATTCTTTGAGGGTGTCTTTCTGTGACACCTCACTCAGATGATAGAAGCTATGTTCACACGAAACTATAGGCCCATTCACACAGCCAAAACACCATTTTAAAAAAATCATCGATTTTTTGGACTCCTACCGTATTTATGTACACTACTTGAAAAACATTTTAAAAGTTGAAGTTTGCTCATACCAATATTATGGTGACCACTGCGCATGCGTCACTCGTCATTGTCCTGCATACGTTAGCATGGAAGCGAGGCGAGTCACGTGAGCAAACAAATCTGTATCTTACTGAAGTTTGCTTTTACACTGCAAAAATCTGTGAAACTCTGGCAGGCGTTTAAAAACAAAAACACTCCAGAGATGGATTTTTCAATTTTGACCTCTTACATGTTTTCTGGTATTTGCTATGTAACTACCATTTTTATATAGCAGAGGATTTACAGGGCCTGAAATGCTAGAAGGACCCATGACTAATTCTTAACTGCATGTTGGATCACCTCTTTGGCATAATGGATGAACATAATATCATGTATAACTTGATGAAAAGAACAAAGAAACAGGAAAAACAACTCCCAAAGAAACATTTTTCTTGAAACTAGCTTAGCAAGTGTCTGTCTGTTTCCTGTCCTGTGTATTCTAAATATCTCTTGACACATTGTGGAACTCTATCCTCCCTTGGGGGGAGATTACGCTACAGCCTCTGCTGTACAAAACACATTGGCAGCTAGAGCCACGCCAAGGGGGGTGTCTCCTGTGGTTCGTAAACAACGGTTTGATTGACTGGTCAATCAAATCAAGGATTCCCAACGCCAGCCAGCGTCACTCTGTCCAGTTCTGTCGTTTTGTGTTTGGTATTTTAACTTCGGTATTTGTTGGAGGTTTGGAAGTGTTTGTTGTGTCACATGTCAAGATTTCAATCGCTTTCTTTTGTGAAATTGAAGATCTCCTTTGAGCGATGATTTGTTAAAGCTCCTATTCTGTCTGATCACATTCTCTTGCTTTTCTCTCCATCTCCACTTGCTCCTCCTCCTCCATCTGATCATTCTCCATCTAATTGTTTTCCTCTCTTCTCTTCCACTCATCATCATTTCTTTCTTTTTCTTCTTCTTCTTCTTTTTCTACTAGTTTGTCATCGCCATTCTCCTCCTCCCCTTCTCCTCGACCTCACCCAACCTTCCCTCCTTCCCTTCTCCCCCTCCATTCTCCCCCTCCCTTCTCCCCCTCCCTTCTCCCCCTCCTTCTCCCCTCCTTCTTTTCTCCTCTCCCTCCTCCACTTCCTCATTCGGTCCCCTTCCACCTTCCACCTTCTACCATTTTCACACAAGCTTGAAACTAAATCATATCATGTTTTATGCTATCATAAAATCTTCTTCGAGCAAATTCAGAAAGAATCTACAAAACTATTTAGCAAGGTGACAAAATAACAAAAGGATGAATGTTACCACAATTGAAAGTGTAGGATAACCAGCGAATAAGTATGATATATAATTATGTTTCTCCTTAGTAATTAGTTGTTTTGAAACATTTAATTGACCATTTTTCCTTATTTCTACCAGGTACAGTGATACTTCCTCACCATGTTCCAAACAACAGTGGCTGTTCCAACAAGAGAGATGACCCCCTTGAGATGAGTCGATCATTAGAACAGAGCCTCATGGTTACTTGTGTCGGAAGCATTGCAGAACTGGGTAAGTTTCAAAAGGGGTAAAACTGTAGAATAGCATTGCTGAGTGCACTCATATTGCACCATTACTTGATAATACCTGGGAGTGTTTCACAGAGACTAAGATCAACTTAGATTTAACTTGAACTATGGCAGGCCTACTGAATATATTCAAGATTCTGTATCCGGCCCTTTGAAAAAGCATTTATAAATCTAATCAATATTATTGTCACTCATAGGTACTCCCTTTTCACCCACTTCTTTTACTAGTACAGTTTAAAAGCCATACTGTGCTATACACCGATTCGGGCGACTTCTGGTGGAAGTGCGCCCTCATAAGGTGACGCCATAACTGGGGGGCGTCTGACTGCAGCTAGCTAGCTTACATTGCAACGGGTATGCTATACCTATACCGAACCTCGCCCAGGCCGGCCAGGGTCGCTGCTCCGCTAGCTAGTAACCGCCCTCGAGCTCTCTGTACTGTCAGCTGGATCGGAGAAGCCCCCCAGTTATAGCGCCGCCACCGGCGGGCAGGTACATAAAACCCCCAAACCGAATCGGTGTATACACACTACAGCAGCATCCCCTCTAGCACCATCTCAGGTCAGCTGTAGCAGTATGGTCCTCTAATCACTGCTTCCCTAGCTGAGGAGCTGTTGGTTCTCAATTGAGTCCTCTGTCTGCAAAGTGGGAATTAGGCATTGGGTAACGCACTGTTGGCAAGTTGACCATGAGATGGCGCTGTGCAGTAAACAGTACCAGAACCATCCAGACACAACCCGGTTTGAGTTGGACACAGAATGGCGACTACTGATTTGTTCGGCAAGCACCAACAAAAGAGAATACAAGCCATGTTGTGCATGACCCAGTGAAACCAAGTTGGCCAAACTCTGTGTATAGATGGCTCTGAACAGTACGCTAGTGCAGCAAGTTCATAAGTTCAGTATCTCTTTAAAGTGACGGTCTATCATACCTAAAGTAGTCACTCCTTCTCATCATAGTTACTCCTTTTTTTCCCCGTAGGTGACCTTGTTGACCGGGCAATGCATTTTCACCAGAGTCGCCCTAGGGTCACCGGCTCTCCTCACAAGACCCATGGCATCACCTGGAGTCCTGATGCTCTAAGAACTCTCTTCCATTTCATGAGATGCAACCAGCTAGAGTACCAGGATGATAGACCCATCGTTCAACTTACTCCTGAAAGGTGATAATAATAATAATATTCCGTTTTATAAAGCGCTTAATACATCGACGATGTCTCTAAGCACTTTAGAGATATATTATTACCCCGGTCATCGGATTCAGGCTTGACCGCACACAATGTATGCACATTCTCCACTCCCTGTTGAGTACTGAATTCTGGCATGCCCATAGGCTTTAAACATGGACCACCTGGTTTCTGTAGGTAATGAGTTAAAAAAGTAAAAACAATCTTAACCTAATTTCATTTTCTTCTTATGATTCTCGTTCACCTCCAGGCCTTACGTTGTACTCCCGCCCCTGATGGAGTGGATACGAGTCGCTACCACGCATTGTGAACATCGTCTGAGCAGTGTAGTAGATAGTGATGACATCAGGCAGGCTGCAAGGCTCCTTCTACCAGGCATCGATACACCCGTTAGGTCTCTCAGGTAAATACTAAACAAACAAGTAAACATGGAAACAAATGTACGAGTCGAATAATATTTAAGACAACATTTATGTATATTTGACTTACATTATCTATGAGTGTTACACAAGCTCACAAGGGAGAATGGCAACGAGTGAACAACTAGAAACATAGCAATAGTTTAAACATATTTGTGGCTTACACCCAGTAAGAAAGAGAGCAAGAAAGAACGAGAGACAGGGCAAACAGAGAGAGAGAAAGAGATTAGTAATATCATACAATGATCTGTTCATAGAATTTTGGAGAGAAAAATAAGTCTTTCAAAATAGTTCATTTATATTATCCTAATAAATTAGTTTTTATGTAAATGATGAAATCATTATTTATGTCTGTATCTCTCTTTCTCTGTCTTTCTTGCCCTGTCTCTCTTTCTTTCTTGCTCTGTCTCTCTGTCTCTGTCTCTGTCTCTCTCTCTCTCTCTAACTCTCCTATCTTTCCTCTTATCTCTTTTTTCTCTTTTCTCTCTTTCATTTCTTTCTGCCCTCCATCCCTATTTCATCTACCCTCTGCATTTATCCCTCCATCTTCAGAACGGACGAGTCTCTTTGTTCATCAAGGCACCTCGATGCAAGCCAGTCCACAGCTCGGTTCCAGCAGGACCTGGGCTTCCGTATGCTGGCCTGTGGGAGGACAGACCTGGTCCCAAATGCTGCTGCTTTGCTGGGACCAGATGGCATCGATGCTATTAGTGAACAGGTGATTAGCATAGCTGCCAACCATTCCTATTTTTGAGGAAGGATTCCTATTTTTGACATTCACACTAATCTTACAAACTCTAGATTCCTTTGTTTTTCTAAAAACTTCTATGTAAGAGGTATGCATCAAGGGATTCCTAAATTTTTCTTTGAAAGTTGGCATGTATGGAATAGGTCTAGCATAGAAGTCGTAGAGCAGAAATAACCCCATTATAAACTTGCGTAAAAGAGCTGGCAATGTTAAAGTGGAGTGTGTCTACGCGAATAACTCACAAAAATGTCTGTGTCCATTTCATCCATGAAAGTGTCTATACACGGTAGTATCGGTTTGTACAGCATATGATTCATTAGGATTGTAGGATCTCATGTAGTTATGTTTATTTATACCGGTAGATGTATATATGTATATTTATGTATATTTACTGTATGTATATTTATGTGTTATACCATCAACTAATGAAGAGAGCCTTCTAAAGTAACTTTGGTAATCCCAGGCATTAGTTGATGGTTTCTTTTCTTCTGTTATTGTATTTATTATTGCACTTTGTTTTCTTGTATACTTTGTTATACTCCTTTATGCTCCCTCTTTGGGCTGATATTTTTCAGTTTTGAATGCTTTAATACATTATTTTCCTTAAAAAAAACGATTTTAAAAAGAAAAGTTAAAAGATGACCCTAGATTTCAAGATTTGTGGGTCGGTCGCAAAGGGCAAGACAGCATCTTGTTTTAAGGCCTTATGATGTCAACATGTGAATCTGTTCGTGATCAACTGCTTAGTATCTTTGCATTACCATGAATTCTTTGTCTGTTCCTTGCAGGGCATGACAGCATTGATGTTAGCCTGTGCGAGGGGAGATGAAGCAATGGTGCAGATATTACTGGACAATGGTGCTAAGCCTAATCTTACCGTAAGTATTATATATGGTCCAAAAATGTGTTATATGATATAATGTATTATGTTCACTTATATATACAGTCAAACCTGTCTATAGTGACCGCCCAAGGGAATCACAAAGTGTGGTCTTTGTAGACAGGTGGTCACTAAAACAAGTTTGACTGTACATATTCATGTGAGCATAGGTTAATCAAAAACATTTGATTTGATTTTACTTGATTTGGCATAGTTCATTCGACATTAAAATCTTCTTTTAAAATCTTTTGCGCTGAAATTTCTGCTTTTATAGTTTTAATGATGTTCATTTTGTTGTTGATGTTGTAGGTCCCGAGTAACAGTCAGATGTACCCGTGCATTCACCCGACCATCAGACATTGGACGGCTCTCTCGTTTGCAGTGGCTCGGAGGCATACTCCTGTAGCTCAGGTATGCATGTACACCAATCTTAACCTCAATCATTCTTGGCCGCCATGTTTTTTTGTCAGTTTTCAAAAAAGCAATCTTGTAATAGGAACTTTTTTTCCCCAAAATGTTTTTTTTCTTCAGAAAAATCAGCTTATAGTAGCAACTTTTTTTAATAAAAGTGCTTACCGATAGCTTTATTGAACAACATTGGCATGAAATATTTTATATAGGATATAAACTTAGAGATAAGTTTAGCCAAATGAATGAATATGGCAATGATTTCAACTTGATCGTTTCGTTTTAATCAAATAATATGTATTAATAATCCAATAAAAAAAAATTCAGTTATTTTTTGTTGAAGGACATGAAACAATATACCGTTATTAGTGATAGCCATCAAATAAAGGTCCTTTGTTTTCATTCTAATCAAAGGAATTAATATAGCAGTGATATTTGAGAGGAAGCTAACCAATATTTCTTTTCATGTTCAGTTATTATTAGATGCCGGTGCTAATGTAGAAGGGGCTCATGGAGAGAACTACACACATTCACCTTTACAGCTAGCCTCAGCTGCAGGTATGTATAGAATCCCCATTCAAACCTCTTGATTAGCACCACTTATTGCAATCCATGTCAGGTTACAAATAATAATAATAATATGAAATTTATAAAGCAGCGTTCTCCGCTAGGCTCTGACACTCATGGCGCTTTACACATATTACCCTGGCTGTTGCCGAGCTGCCAAAGTAACAAGCGCTCAAGCATATCAGGTACCCATTTACACCTGTGGGGAGTGGCAAATGTAGATTGACGTCTTGCCAAAGGACATTTGTGCAGCGGCGGGACTTGAACCCCGTGCCTTGTGATCTGCAGTCGGGTGACTTGTCCACTAGACTACTACACCTCTACACCTCTATATGAATATATACAAACACTAAACCCATTGCCTACTTTAATCGAGTATTAAGCCTATGGAAGTGAATGAATTCAGTTGTCAACATGGCCCTGTATTACAAAGGGTTAAAATCAATCGCAGTTTATTTGTGATTGGTATCAACGCATCTATGTACATAAGAGATGGGAGACTGCAAACTTGCGATTGATTGGAGGACTTGCGATTGATTTGGATCAATCACAACTCTTTGTAAGACGGGGCCCATGTTAACATAATTTCCAATCTCTCTCAATCTGGAACCTATTTTACATGTATCTCACAATCCCTGGATTTTTTTGTAATACATCTGGGCTTCTCTTGTATTTCCATATGTATATATATTGAAACTGTTTGTAATCCCTATGTTTTATCTCTCATTCAGGATATCATGAGCTGGTGTGTCTTCTCTTAGATAAGGGAGCAGACCCATACCTTACAACGCTGCATAGAAATGGGATCACCAGTAAAGGACATGGCAACTCATTTGCTCTAGCAGCTGCTCATGGGCACAGGTAACAATTAAGAGATATTCAACTTTGACAAAAATTGTATGCTCCCCAAAATCAAAGAAAATGGGCACTGATCATGAAAATACGGAAAGAAACAAATGTGATAGATACATATATGTGTAAAACGCATAATGGATTAATAATCTGGATTTATTTAGCGATTGATACGTAATACCATCTTTAAGCGCTTTACATATATAATTATTCTGGTTATCGGATTCAGTCTTGCACCAAGTGCACCATCTCCCCTCCCTGGGGAGTATTTCTACCATATGGTCACCGTGAGGGCACGTGGCAATTACTAACACAAATGCTTTCGTCCTCCTACCGGGTCCCAATTTCTCTCCCGGGTATAGAGTGGCAATTATGTAGATTAATGCCTTGCCAAAGGACATTATAGAGCCGTGTCGGGGATCGAAGCCACGATCTTTGCATTTCAAGTCAAATACTTAAAGCAAATACTCGACTATGACACCTCTACCCCATAGAAAATTATTTCAACAAATTTAGAGGTAAAGAATATTGTGTATTGAGACCCAGAGGGCCATTAACTCATGTTTGATAACACAGTTCAAACGCCCTTCTGACTATCAACAGAGAATTTTTTGTAGTTTTCTTAAATGAGAGAATCACAATTTTTGTAGGACAATTGTTATGTCTTCATACATGTAACTCTCTTTTTCTCTGTCTCTCTTTTTCTCTCTCTCTCTCTGTCTCCCTCTATACCTCCTCCTTCTCCCTCTTCCCCTCTCAATTTCTGTTATCTTCA
Organism: Strongylocentrotus purpuratus; assembly: GCF_000002235.5. NCBI lineage: Eukaryota > Metazoa > Echinodermata > Echinoidea > Camarodonta > Strongylocentrotidae > Strongylocentrotus > Strongylocentrotus purpuratus. Next base: position 5,912,585 of record NW_022145603.1, read on the forward strand.
ATAGAAATATTTTACGTAAGCTTCTGGAGCAGCCTCGATTGATCCGCTCATCAGACATCTTGTCTCTGGAGGAGATCTTAGCCGAGGGATCAGACGGGCCTAAGGAACGGAAAGCCAACAAAGCCAGGAAGAACAAGATTGCTCTTATGCTACAGGTATGTATCCCAACTCTATCTCTCACTATCTGGACCCCATGGAAGACCAGTAGTGTAGTACCTGGCAAAGCTGAATATGGGTTATCCAGCTTTTTCATTCATATTTATGTATATACTTTCATTTTATGTTTGTTTTTAATTAAACAGAAAATAAATACTACTACTACTACACATACATGTTATCACCATGGTTTAGTGTCTGTTTTCCCACGCTGTAGGGTTGGTCTGTGTTCTTTATGGCCTTTCTCGAAGTCATCTTGTCATCAGCATCTACCTGACTGAGGCCTAGGTCCTGTTTCATAAAACTTGTTATCAATATGTTATCATGTTATTATGTAGGGTGGAAAATTTAGATAAATGTCTTGCCAAGGGATACTAATGCCACAACTAGGTGTTGTGGTGTGCGCCTGTAATCCAGCTAAAAGTGGAAGTTACAAACTGATTCAGCCAAGGACACAGGTTCGAAACTGAGTCACTTCTTTCGGATGGTGACGTTTAAAGGTCGGTCCCCAGACGTAAATAGTCATATCTGATTGATACAAGTCTGTAAAACCCAATACACATACACACACTACCATGCCAGGGTTTGAACCCACAACCTTTGCATTTCCATTCAAATGTTGAAACCACTGAACTACAACACCTCTTCATGTACTCAGCATCCATTTTATGTTCCTATTTTGTCCCATCATAGGAGGCGATGTACCACAGCTGTGAACATAATTACCTAGACATTGCAATGGAGCTTCGTAGCCTGGGCGTCCCGTGGACCTTCCATTGCTGGCTAGAGACCCTGCGTACCGCCAAGTACTTCCATCGGTTAGCCATCATACAATGTTTGTTCAGAGACTTTGGGTCTATCCCCATCGAGGAGGATTATGAGGAGCTGATCAGGGACGGACTCCCTCTCATGTTTGAGATCTTCCGGCAGAGCAAGGTAATAATTATAATAATAATATACCATACTTATATAGCGCATATCACAATATGTCTCTATGCGCTGTAAGAAAGAGTAAGAAGGAAAGGTGGATAGAGTAACATAAGAAGAGTTAGATATGCTCAACATAATTCCTCTCGTTAACATTGGAAAGTATTTTTGAAAAGAAATGTTTTAAGACGCACCTTAAAGTTGTCAACAGTATCACGGGTAGGACTATTTGGCTTTTTAACGGCATGACAATTGCAGACTCTATCAAATTATTTCCAAGCAAGGTTTACATGCCATACAAAGATGTGTTTTAATTTGAGGAAACATGGACGATGAATATGGAGAACAACCTCTTCTCATGTTTGAGATCTTGAGGCAAAGCAGAGTAGAACTATTGGCTTTCCATAGATCGATCGTGCTATCTGGGCACTCTAAAGCTGTATGAATACTTCTCTCACCTCATCTGAAGAAGAAAAAAAAAAAATATATATCTGACAATAAAACTGAAGTCGTGTTTTCGGACTAATACTGAATGTTTCTCGAAGAGATGCTATTTTTGTTTGAACCAAATATTTGTGTCTTGATAATCTCTCATTCTTCTTAATGTCATGATAGATTTTTCATAAATGGTTAACATAGAATTTGTCACATGTTTTGTCATATGAAATTTGAGTATTGTTTTCACTTTACCTGTGATATATAATTTATATGTTTACATTGAAAGAGAAATTGATCAATCAGTTCTCATTTATATTATTATTTTCAGAATGATCTAGTGAGCAAACAACTGGCTATGGTCTTTCCTCTTCTCATGGGCTCTGATAAGATAACTGAGATCCCCCTACCGGATGCTATGCATGGGGCTAGGATAGGTAAGATCATCATATCTGCTTAAAGCCATACCGTACTAGAAGCACAACCATGAAATTCACTTAAGCGCCATATCTCAGGTCAGCTGTAGCAGCATGGACCCGTAACTCCCTGCTTCTAAAATAAATCATTGGGTAAACTATTAATGTAGATGGTAAAAAGAAGTGGCCCTAGAATCGAACCTTGTGGGACTCCCATCATAACTTTTGAGGAACTAGCTTCTCTAACTGCACTGTCCGTTCTTGCATCAAGTCCTCTGCCAAGTGGGAATTGGTATTGTGTTTCAGTTTTTTCACACTGTTGGCAAGTTGACCATGAGATGGTGCTGTACAATAAACACTTGGGCAGAAGTTCATAAGTTCAGTGTGGTTTTAGACTCTATTCAGCTCTGTTCATTTATTTTCTGTTTATCTCCCTCTCTGTATATCTTTCTCTCCATTGTCTCTGTCTTTATTTTATATTAATCATGGATGCTCAATTGCAAGGATGACACATTAAATAAAATGGTGTGACCATATCTATTGTATTATCGTCCTTGTTTTCACGAAGTGACGGTAGCGAGGAAAATCGTAACGCAAAGTGAATGCAATTTGTTTTCACTACCGTCACTTCGTGAAAACAGCGACGTTATGATGGAGCAGTCTGAGTGTTAGTTTGAACATTTGTTTGATGTATCAAATCAAGAAAGTCCAATTATCGAAAGGCCTTCTGATTCACTTGATAAAAGCTTTATTACATAGATAGTACTGCTTATGAAGTTTATTATGTCATTGGAAATGTCTTGGCATTCTTTGAGAAGATCCTTTGTAATGAAAGGACAACTTGTCCTTAAAGTCATGTTTCGTATACTGTGTGCTTCTTTTTCAAACCTGTACTAAAGAAACCTGTTCATATAAACCACCTCCATTTAAAGACTAAATTTTTAGTGTGTTATGTTTCCTTAAGCAGTCTTTATACACAGGTTTCACTGCATTTCTCTTTGCCTTCTTTGTAAAGACCCTCAATACATCAACAATCCTGAGATGTCCGATGTGACATTCGTGGTGGAAGGTCGGAGGTTCTACGCCCATAAGATCGTCCTGGTGACGGCATCCAAACGCTTCAAGGCCATGCTCTCTGATCGGATGCTTGATCCTCAGAAACCAGTGTTAGAGATCTCGGAGTTTAGCTACCACATCTTCCAGGTTAGTAGTGATTGTGATGAAGATGATGAATATAAAGTTTACAATATGTTTTCAATCAAAGGAAATAAAAGTTTTAAAATGTACCAGATTTAAAAAATAATATTTTCATACAAAACAATAGGAGGAAGTTCTTTGCATTTTATAAACAAAGTAAGAGCCTCAAAAGGAAAGCATATTCATAAACGTGATATTACCTTCATAAAATGTTCCCCTATTTTGCTTTGAGTTGGTGAAAGTGAAAGCTACCCTCTGTGAAAATAGTTTTGCTTGGTATGACGGATATAGGATATCCTGTCATGATCACGCATGTCGTCAATTAAATATACCTAAAGGATGTCATTAAGTATAAGGTATTGTCTGTAAAGACCTAGTATTCTTGTTACATTACTAGCCATTTTCTCTATCACCCAATACTTCTCTTGTGTTTATATTTGTTGTTTTAATATAGGAATGTATATTTCATATTAAATTAAATATTGGTTTAGTATTTGAATTCGTATGTCATATTTAATCATATCGGTTACACAGCCCCATTGTAAACCAGTTTACTAGTTAACTGTTCAGGGTCCTTCAATGTGTTTAAAATAATTAATCAATTAACCAATCATCAGAAATCATTGATTCTCACACAGTCCTAATCACATCATTGTCTGGGGCTGTCATATTTTCAAGCAATCTGCTTTCAATGACAGTCCTTCTTCCACAAATAATCGTATAATGTTTGAACAAATTTAGTATTTATGACATGTTATCATTTCGTTTTTGAAAAAAAAAAAAATTGTTACAATATATATTTACTTACCGTATTTATGATTCACTGTCAGAAAAATGCTGATTGTATTTTATACTACTTCTGTTATCGAAAAACTGTGTACTAGTATGAGTGCAGAAAAAATCAAATCAAATCAAAATATCCTTCTTTTTTGCACACACTCCTCTTGATTTATTGTACTTTGTTTTTACAAAATCCTCATGATGTATTATTCTCTCTCTCTCTCTCTCTCTCTCTCTCTCTCTCTTTGCTCCATAGCTTGTGATGCAGTACCTCTATAATGGAAGCACAGAGAACATTCATGTCAAACCTGCTGACCTTCATGAGGTATGTCAATCATCATCCGACCTACTCAGGACTACCCCACTCCTGACACCTTATGAAATAAGATAATAGTACAACTACTTATAATAGTGATAATAATAGTGGTGATGATAATAATGGTAATAATAATAATGATAATATTAATGATAATAATGGTAATAGTAATGATGATAGTAATAATGATAATGATGATGGTGATGATGATAATTATAGTGATAATGATTATTATAATAGTTGTAGCAATAATGATGATCATAATAATATTGATAACAATAATGATGATGATGATGATGATGATAATGATATTGAAAATAATGAAAATGATAATAATAATAGTGAGAATGATAGTAGTAATAAGTTTATTTATATAATGCTTTTTAGTTTACAAGGAGCTGTCCCTCTATATATATTGCATATGAAATCCCACTCCTGACACCTTTATGATACATGATAGAACATTTCATTTCTTGCTTCTGAGAGATGAATGGAACATACCTACACCTGTTAATAATAGTACCTGCAAATAAGACTTTCTACTTCTGACACCTGAACATTGTTGAGATATCATTCCACTTCTGATAACAGAAAATAGCAGAGAGAACACTTCCTCACTCCAAACATTGGAAAATACTTTGCAATCTATTGAGTCATTTTTGTCAAGGGGCTAAATGAGAAGAAAAAGAACAGATTTCTCTCTCTCTCTCTCTCCCTCTCTTTTGCTCTCTCTTGCTCAAGTGAAATTGGAAAATCATGCATTTATTTTAAAGCAATAATCTGATTGCAAAATTGTATCTTCCAAGATGAGGAAACTTCTTTCTTCACATGCATAGTCCATATTAGCTCAAATGAGAACACAACTTTGTAAGGCATGTAAACTTGCTTGGGAACAATTTTGTAGGAGGCCTATCAGCAATTTGTCAAATGAGATTCTTGCCACAGCAGTTAAATATGCTTTGATCATTTGCTTCATCTTGCTAGTAATCTAATCCACGATTTCATCAGATAAATGTACAAGTTAATGTTGCTTTCTCTCAAATATGTTTGCCTGGTGGCCCACTTTATGTCTCCTTTTTTAGCTTGTCTAATATTGATTGTTCTTGATTGTTGTTTGTAGTTGCTGTCAGCAGCCAATCACTTTGTATTGAGCGGTCTTCAGCTTCACTGCGAGAGACTGCTTAGCTTTGATCTGGCCTGGGATAATGCTACTACAATCTACAGACAAGCCAGAGTGAGTAGTTTTTAATGATAATGACAATATTTATATACACAGGGCGTATCAATAAAAAGTGTACCCAACTTTGGTAGCTCCTAATTGAAAAGCCATAACCAATTATACTAAATGAAGTTTTCATAAAATGAGTATGCTGTTTTTATACTGTGTTGTTTGTATACTGTGTTTGTCTTTACTTGTCTTTCTTTTTTGTCTTGATATATGAGAGCTCATTCTGTGTTGGGAGGTAACATAAGATTCTTGAATGATAAGTACTTCATGGATAACAATGAAATTAAAAAGCAGTGGGCTGTGCAATGCCAAGTGAATGATGAGACAATACGCATAGTTGAACAAGTAAAGGAATTGATCAACTCGAGGGATGATTATTTATGTAAGGGTTTCCTTAACCGAGAGGAGTGCGAGGAAATTATCTCGTATTTATGCACACTCTGATCTTACCCTGTTATACATGTATTTTGTTGTTGATGTTTTTTTTTTTTGTCTTTACATATATTGTGAATGTGCCTATTTGTAGAAGATATTGTATATTTTTTTTTTTTTTTTTATATGTGCTTTTTAAAGCGAATAAAGAACTCTTGAATTGAAAAAAAAAATATGTTTGGGAGCACCTTCCTGGCTTCTTTAAAGATATTTGATATTTTCTCAGCACTCTTTTAAAATTCAAGTCAATTTGAATAAATTTTACTCCACCAAGGCGATTAAAAATAACATACATTCATAGAATTATACATTGTTGCATTAAAAGAGTAGAATACATGTATATCCATTGGTACAACAATATATAAGTTGCTTGGTTAGGTATCAGCCAGAACGGAAGTTTACCCTTATAAGTGGCAGACCTAAAGAAGATATATAAATTAAAAGATAAATGTTAGTACCAGATTTCATAACAGAATGCACGTTCATGTTTCCCATAACAGTTATATGGAGCAGAATCCCTGCTGGAATACTGCCATTGGTTCTTCCTGCTCAACATGCCAGAACTCCTTGCCAAGAACGAAACCTTCAAGAAACTGATCTTCCCTCCCAAGCAACATCCTTATGACTTACCCAGTATGCTGCAGGATACCCTGGCCAAACAGATCTTCAACCGCTTCACCAAGCAAACCACTGTCTGATTGAACATTGCACTCTTTGTGAAGACATTTTTCAGCTTTTGCACCAAGCAAACCACCGTCTGATTGAACATTGCACCCTTTGTGAAGACATTTTCAGCTTTTGCACCAAGCAAACCACCATCTAAATGAACACGTACTGCACCCTTTGTGAAGATATTTTCAGCTATTGCACTGAGCAAACCACTGTCTAATTGAGCATTGCACCCTTTGTGAGGAAATTTTCAGCTTTTGCACCAAGCAAACCACTGTCTAATTGAACATTGCACCCTTTGTGAAGCCATTATCAGCTTTTGCACCAAGCAAACCACCGTCTAATTGAACATTGCACCCTTTGTGAGGACATTTTCAGCTTTTGCACCAAGCAAACCACCATCTAAATAAAGACTGTACCTTTTGTGAGCTTATTTTCTATACGCTGCACCTACAAAGTACCACTTAGAAGAAGTTTATACCCTTTGTCAGTAAATCTTCATCTTCTTCAACAAGCAAACCACCGTCTGAATAAAGACTGTACCATCTGTGAGCTTATCTTCTACTGCTGCACCATTAAAGTACCACTGAACTTATGTATCTCCACCTAATTAAGCACCGTGCATATTACAGTCCTACTAAGGTGAAAACCTTAAATATTAGCATTGGACAAACTGCATCATATTACATTTTATGTCATTAGAAAAGTTGTTTTCTCATCAAATGTACGATTTAATGCTGAAAGTGTTATCAAATATATATATAGTATTATTTATTCATTTAAGTTGATTCTTTTTAAGTTTCTATTTTCAGTGTTTCTCATCCACTGAAGAAAATTTTGTAATAATTTTAACCTTTAGCAACTGAGTCGTTTAATTGCCATAGGCTTAAAGTTGAGTTCTGGTCATGGCGTTGTGAAAGAAACGTTGTGAAATCGATCAGAACAGGTTGATCATCTTGCACATAAGTATTGGTGTGTACTGCATAGTTCTGGAATCATCAAAATGATAAGAAATATGGCCCAGTCTTGGAAAAAGTAACAGGCACTGTACACAGAAAGACATATACGGGACTACACTGTCTACGCAAACATGTGGCATAAAAATGAGGCCCACATTTTTAAGCCGTTACATGTCATATCTAGAAAATGAAGGCATTTGAAGAGCCATGCTTTTCAGGGAACATTTTTTTCTCTGATGTTCTTACACACTTGCATAATAACAATGATAACACTCACAAATTATTTTTCACCTCTCCCCAGAACTCAACCTTCTCTTTAAATCAAGAACACCTCTGAATGTCATTGTGTGTTTAGAAGTTATCTCATTATAACCTCCTTGAATGTTACTGCACAAAACCAAATATTGACTATGCTGTTCCCCAGCCCAATACTACATGAACCTGAGACAGAAGAATAGGACTTTGTGTGTTTCATGTCTGAACAAATTTATTTTGTTATCTCAGAATAGAGATCAAGTTTATTTGTCCGTCAGCATTATCTTTATTATTTATTTAACTTTGAAAACATTCTTGTGATTCTTTATGCAGAATCCTGTTTACTTTATGCTGGAACTTTGAGACTGCTGGGCAGTCAAATCATGAATTTTTATTTGAGTATGTATTTAAGAATTTCGCCTAATAAAGTGTACTATGATATGTAAATATATGGCAGGCAGATTAAATATTGAGATTATACAGAAGTGAAGGGAAAACAAACAGAAATACGGTGCCAAATAGCATGTTGTTGTATTATAAGGATAGCGGATTGATGAGAAGTATATCACGTCCAAATAATAATTTAGGGGACTATGATTGTTTTGCAGTATGTGAATTTTATGAAAAGGTGATAAATGTATAAGATAGTCAAACATCATAAGTCATTATTATACATACAAGCCTATTTGCCAAGATAATAAAATCATGTATTTGATTCCTTTTGTTTGATCAAGTTCAACATTGCTAGCATGTTGCGTTTCTTCTTTATATTACGTCACTCCACCGAGGTAGCTTAATGTCTTGCCAAAGGATATTTGGCAGGGATTTGAACCCCATACCGTGCGGTTCAAAGTCCTTATCCACTGGACCACAACACCTCTACACATATACATGTATATTGTTTGTTTATCTTTGATGTGTTATCTGAGTTTCCTTGTACCCTGTGTATGTTTTGTTACATGACGACCCGTTCTTGACACGGGGCCATAAAGCACTGGTATTGACTGAAGCCTCCGAGAGGCTGATTATTATCATCAATATAATTATTCACCAATCAACTTTTACACCATTGGTTCAATAATTTTCAATGTTCAATTCATCCTTTGTCATATGCAAGTTGTGTTGAGTCCTGGTTATGGTTCTCAAAGAATCTTAAGAATATTTACTCTGAATTTTCAAGATTTCATACAAATGGCATCCAAATTATATAAGAATATTTTTTTGTAAGCTTTGGGGGCTTTGGAGGGGGAATTTGGAGTTCTTGTGTTCATTGTCTTCATGTGCCCTGCTTAAATTCCTTCATAATCAAGACAAAGATTGGGACAAGCTTAAAGAAATGTTGAGGCAGCTTGCGCCCCCTTCCCCTTCCCTGCTACTCCGTTACATATCTGACAAGGAAAGATCAAAGACTTTCTGCATATTATTTTTTTTTAGTTTAATGACATTTTACTTGTCTAAAGAACTGGTACAAATGAGAAACAATTTGGAATGACTTTTAGCCTTTTTCATGCAGTTTTCTTTTAATAGAACTCAAAATGACTTTCATCTTTTAGCACCAGAGAGTGGAATATTTGTTTAGCTTGATATGGCACCCTTATACAACTCCATTGATAAATTTTGATAAATTGCAACAAATTAACTTCAGAATGGACTTCAATTAATAGTACTTGAGGATCGGAATCATTCAGTATTGATGCCTTATGTTTACTGCTATGTCTTGTGAACTTTGACGATTTCAGCAACTCCCTGAAAATAATAGAGCTATATAATTATGTATAAAAGGTCTGTAGATAAGTTTGTGTTTATTTATATGCAAAACAAAATGGTAACTCAAGCATTTCATGCCATGTGTATGTTCATGTTTCAGAAGGTTTTGTAATGTACATTGTTTCTCTATAAACCAACTCATGTATTGAAGTTAAAAGCCATTGTATATATATGTCATGATTTTATTACTAATTTTGATTAAGATAATAGCCTAATTAAGAGATATTGTATTTATTATTGAAATGACCATGTTGGTAATAAATGTTTGGTAATACCTTGAATCTTGCTGTTGCTGGAGTCTTTTTATACATGTATGTATTGTTAAAGTGGGATAGGTTCGCATTACAGTTGAATAATCCTCGGTCTACCACAAATATTTATATTTAGGGATTGACAAATTTAGATAAAAAGGAGATGAATGCTGTAAGTAACTGGCTGTGTGAGTGAAGAAAGGGAAGAAAGGGGAGATGGGGAGAAAGGAAGAGAGAGAGAGTGATGGGGGGAACTAAACTGAGAGAGAGGTGGGGAAGGAAGAGGGAGTGATGGGGGGGGGGGGAATGAAGAGGAAGAGATAAGGAGAAAGGAAGAGGAAGAGATAGGGAAAAAGGAAGGGGCATTGAATTGAATTGCATTTATTCACCACTTCCATAAAAACATACAAAGGCAAAGAATACAATAAAATATTTCTAGCAAACATAGATAAACCAATAAACTGGAAAATATACCAAAGGAAATTATGAAGTGGTTGGGTCATCAAACAAGTTACAAAAACTTATAGGTAGATGATCCAAAAAAATTACACACAAAAAACAAAAAAGAGACAAAGAAAACAAAATAATACAATGGTAATTACACACTTTAAAACAACATTTCAAAAATTGCGGTTGTCAAATTCAAATTTTCTGCATCAGGTGAAGTTTTAGATTATGGTTAAAATTGTTTAAAGTTGCACACTGATTGGCCCGAATTCACAAAGGAGGTTTGTCGACAAACCTCGGTTTATGTGCGTCATTATGTCGCGTTTCGACGCGTTTTTATAAACCAGGTTTGTAAAAAAAAAAACGCGTTGAAACGCGTCATATGACGTACATATAGGTTTGTCGACAAACCTCCTTTGTGAATTCGGGCCTTTAAGTTTTGGGGGTAGTGTTCCAGATGGTAGGTGCTTGACATAAAAAGATACTATTTGAAAATGAAGAATGACCATATATAACACGAGTGTCTACTGAAGTCCTGGTATTATTATATCTATGAATATCATTATTCCTCTGAAATATATTACAACAAACTTCTGGTAATTATGAATACATAAAAACACAGAGTTAAAAATCATGTAATAATGATATTGGGAGGATATTCAGTTTCAAGAATATAGGTCTGCCTGGACTTAAAAATGGCTTGTGGCAAATTATACGAAACAGATGGGCAGTAAAAGAAGATTAGAGAACTGGAGATTTAGAGAGAGGGAAGTGATTGGAGGGGAAAGGAAAGGGGAGGGACTAAAATAGAGATATAGGGGTAGGGTGAGAAAGAGAGAGCGAGGAAGGGGGACTGAGAGAAAGAGAGAGAGAGAGAGAGAGAGAGGTTAGAAAGGAGAGGGACCGAGAGAAAAGAGAGAGGGACCAAGAGAAAGAGAGAGGGGTAGGGAGAGAGAGATAGAGAGAGAGAGGGGTTGAGATTGAGTAGAATAGAGACAGTAAGAGAACTATAGAAGATGACGAATTAAGATAGAGAAGGGATAGAGGGATGAGAATGCTATGGTCTCGATTCTCAAAGGGTTCTTTCTCTTATTTCGAGACGTTAAAAGCTGATAAAAGACTAATGCACGGCCGTAAAATATAATCATAGCTATTAAATATATCACGCGATGTTTAAAATGAAACCAACAGAGACGATAAACATAAAGATAAAGATATCAAAGGATGTTAGAGAAGTCACATGATGTTTAAAATGAAACAAAAGGAGACGATAAACATGAAGATAAAGATATCGCAGGATGGCAGGGAAATTTAATCTTTTCCCATATCCCTTTATCTCTCTCTCTCTCTCTCTCTCTCTCTAGCTCTCTCTCACTCTCTCTCTCTTTCACACACACACACGCACGCACACACTCCGAGTCTCTCATTTTCCCGCGCGTGCTTCTTCTTCTTCTTCTTCTTCTTCTTCTTCTTCTTCTTCTTCTTCCTCCTCCTCCTCCTCCTCCTCCTCCTCCTCTTCTTCTTCTTCTGCTTCTTCTTCTTCTTCTTCTTCTTCTTCTTCTTCTTCTTCTTCTTCTCCTCCTCCCTCCTCCTCCTCCTCCTCCTCTTCTTTTTCTTCTTTTTCTTCTTCTTCTTCTTCTTCTTCTTCTTCTTCTTCTTCTTCTTCTTCTTCTTCTTCTTCATCTTCTCCTTCTTCGTCTTCTTCTTCTTCTTCTTCTTTTTCTTCTTCTTCTTCTTCTTCTTCTTCTTCTTCTTCTTCTTCTTCTTCTTCTTCTTCTTCTTCTTCTTCTTCTTCCACCGTGAATCCAGTATTTTGATAAAGTGTGGATAATTGCCTATATCATATATTGTTTGGAGCATACCGCTTTAATCCTCAAATAGCAAGTCCACGATAACAATTTCTACCCCGTACGGATCTGTCTGAAACTATATCTCTTATTGTTTGTTTGTTTTGCTTTATTTCCACTTTTCATATCAATACAAAGAAACATACAAATGAATATAATGAAATAACATGTAAGTTTGACAAAATTTGTTTCTAGTTAAAATAAAAGTTTCATACAAAAGGAAAAAGCAGGAGACCACATGTCGTAAGCGTAAATGCTTGAACATGACCGTGGCCTCTTCCGAGTTAACAAAATAAAAGAACAACCCATGCAACTGCATTGTATTCAATGTTAAATAAGATATAAGTGAAGTGATTGAAAGTAAGCATGGCTGAGTTCATTTTGAGTGAAAATAACAAAACATATTTTAGTGAAATATTTCGTGTTGAGAAGTGCATTTGTGCAAGTTGCACAAATTTAGCTTGGTGGAAAAAAACAACTAATACCGTGATATTAATTGTGTGTTGGTTTCAGTTACGGGTGATAATATTAAATGTATGCAGGGTCCATTCCTGTTGACAAACAAAGGCAGAACAATTCAAGACATAACAAATTAGATAATTTTAAATTTCTATGTAAGATCTAATAAATTATACTGAGTTAACAAACCTATTACATCTCTATTATTTTGTATGATTGCATTATCTTTGTTAATGATTTCGCAATTCAGGCATTGATGGCTATCATGAACATTTAAAATAAATAATAAATTCTTCTTCTTCTTGTTTGTTTTTGTCTTGTTTTGTTTTGTTTAACGGGTACCAGGCCTTACTTTATCTGTTTGGTACCAGCAAAACATTATATTTTGACATACCAGTAGGTCCATGGACTAATAATAGTACTCCTCTGGAACATGATGTACCTACTAAAAACAGACCACCGTGTTAGCCTTCAAACGGTGGTTTCCTCATTTTCTGCTGTAGCCTATCGTTCGTGACACACTCCAGTAAAGGTTTCAATATACTGTTATTTATTTATTTATTTAATCATGATTTCTTTCAACAGGGTAGTTTCATTTAGTTCCACTGGAAGCCAGTATAGCTGCTTTTCAATTAGAAAGCCCTGCCTAATACAAGTATAACAACATAAGTATAATAATGCAATAATAATGGTTTGGTTTGATGGTTTGTTTTATTACCTGACTGCTAAGGAAAACAAGTGTATATGGTTCACGGTAAGTAAGCAACAAGGGGACCGACGGCTTAAGTCCTCTCCGATGGACTTGGTAATTATGGATCGAGGATCGTGCCTTACCAAAGGGCAGTATTATACGCTTCGACTTCGGGTTTCCGAACCCGGGATCTCTCGGTTACGAGATCACTGCTCTACCACTGAGCCATCACGTCTCCATGGAAACGTTGGCGTTGCTCGCTATTATTACAGTATAGATTAATTTCAATTTACCTTTAAATATTCAAAAGTTAGGCCTTTGGCTTACTGCACTTCGCGCGCATAATTATTATCTTGTATATAGCTGAGGCCGTTGGGGCTTTCACTTTAAAAATTGCAACAAAATTGAAACATATTTGTTGTATTCTTATATCGAAATGAAAGTTATACCACATGCAAACAAGTGTCTTAATTATTTTTTCCACTCTGATTGATTAATCAGGATGATTCTTGGCAACGAGATGACCGAATACATAATTGTAAATGTTATGTAGTCTTTATATTGACTAAGTAACATCTGTGCATGCCGCAATGAAAGTGCTTTAATTTTTGCGACTATTAAAGACTGAGCACCCCCCCCCCCCCCCCGCCCCCCGCCCCCGCCCCCGCCCCCCGCATACCCTTATAGTCCATATAATGGTACGAACTGGGCTCCAAAATTATAAATAAACAATGACAACTAATGTTGATTTTGATCCGTGTGTGGAAAGTTCTAGACCAAGCATGTAACAATCTTGAGCAACTCCCACCCATAATATTTGCTTTGTCATTGTATGGTACAACGTCGACTAAGTACTACGTCATAATATGATTGTATACAGTAGTGTAAATATCATGATTGTACAATACCCCCCGAAGGGGTGGGAACACTAAATGGAACAGCACACCAAGCATATAAATAGAAGAGCGCGCTTAGCTGCGTCAGTTACCATTTTCTTACCTAGCAATTGGAATCGAGGTCTCTTGCGCTTTCGCAGTGTCGAAACCAGGCTGATCTTGTGCCCGCAAACGAAGAAAGTACAATATTTAGCCATCTTTTCTACTTCAGATCTAGCTTAAAACACCATCAACAGCTCAGAAAATGGCTTCCCAAGTGCGCCAAAACTACCATGAAGAGTCGGAGGCTGGAGTCAACCGCCAGATCAATCTCGAGCTGTACGCATCCTACACGTACTTGTCTATGGTAAGCATTACATTACACAACACACACAATCTCTATGCGGACTGCGTAACTGAAAAAATGTGGCCGTTTCTAGTCAACAAAGTTGAACAAACGTCTCGAAAACAAGAAAGTTTTTGCATGATCATAAAACATTTTATGAATTTTTCGTAAAGTATGTGTATGAATGTGATATGGCAGCGTTTGCAATGTGTTCAGAGACTGATAAATATACAAAATTCATGTTTCCAAACGTGTCCATCTACAATACAAGTACAAAAAAGTAATTTTGTAATGGTCGTCATGCATGCTCCAGCTCTCGTGCATGCATGCCCTATATGCACAGTGTATAAAACCGTGCAGTGTGCAAAAGATCATTTGCATTGTATTCTTTATCAGTGCATTCTGTGTATGCGTATGGTGTGATTTCCACGAACTAGTGGGTGGGAAATCAGTAAGTGCATGCCGAAGTTCAGAGTCGCAGTTAACGACTGACTTACTTGGTTCGTCATGTGACCTGCGGAATAGGCAGGGTTGGGCTGTTTGAACAGTTGCAATTGTTGGCACCAATTGTTAACAAATTGCTTTTCAATTCACAGGCATGGCAAATTTATATTTAGGAGTATAGAACTTGTTTATTTTCATTTATTTTCCCTTTACCATCTTCACAACCTTTGTGTCTATTGTGACAGTTTTAGCTGAGCATGTCAACTGTAACGAGGGGGGGGGGGGGGGGTTGGATGGGGGTTACACTTTACACACAAACTTTGAGGGAGGGAATGGCTTGTAAACTAAAATATTAAAATTGTACCAATTGACCGAATCTGAATATTGTAAAATTATCTTTACAATACTAGACCTATTTACCGTTTACACAAAATATGGGCCAATAACTTCCTTAAATAAAGAAGACAAAAATTCAAAATCTCACTCTGATATAAAATATAAAAAGGTCTCATCCATCTTCATTAGACTTGTGTTTGCACAAGAAATCTCCCCATGCCGATTCACGCCACTCATGTAATCATTACACATTTTTTTCAGTCGATGCAAGACCTATTTAATCTAACCCAGTTTTTTGTTACATTTTACTTCCTTCCAGGCCTTCTACTTCGACCGTGACGATGTTGCCCTCAAGAACATCCACAAGTACTTCTTGAAAGCATCGGACGAGGAGCGGGATCACGCTCAGAAGCTGATGACATTCCAGAACCAACGTGGAGGTAGCATCGTGTTCCAGGACATCAAGGCCCCTCACAAGACCCAATGGTCCTCCGCCCACGACGCCATGAAGGACGCCCTCGACCTGGAGAAGAGTGTCAACCAGTCTCTCCTTGACCTCCACAAGGTCGCAGCCAATCACGATGACGCTCAGGTAAGAAGACTTAGGCCAAATAACAAAAAAAGTGTTTCTTGTCCGGACTTTTTTTTCTAAAGGAGGAGGCAGGGCATTACTATTTACTCTTTTGCAATTTTTGCCTATTTCTTTCAAGATGGATGTGAGATTCTTGATTACAATTGCAGTTTGTCTTCTTCTTTTTTTTTTTATCAAAGCTTCACGTAATTATAATTATGTGAGTACACAACTTTCTGGTGTATGCCTTCCACCATTGCTGCCCTTAATCTTACATGTCTTCATGTGATGTGAATGTGGACCAGTGTGTTTTTAAGCATTTGTCCTGTTGGAAAAAAAAAATTAAAAACATAATACAGTGTAGATAGTGTTTGTGTAGTTACCGATAATTGTTTATTTGCCATACCAGGGCCCTCTTTCATAAAAAAAACACTTAACGTATGATGAATGCCAGAATTCTATGACAAATTTGCTCTTAGCCAATCAAATGCTACGATCTCAGTGAATCATTTGCTTAAAAGATCTAATGTAATATAGCTAGTTATACTTTAATAAGTTTTAAGAAAAATACCAAGGTATTTAGCATGAAGAACCTAAGAAATGGGTTCAAGTGACCTGGTTCATTAACAAACTTAAACTTTTATCGAATTCTATGGTTCAATTTATTCTTCTCAATCATACAAAAATCAATAAAAATTAAAAACGGTACAATATGTATAGAGTAACATGTACACTTGTGTGATTAAAGAAATTGGAAACTACCTCAAGTTTGCAAAAGCTTGAAAATTGTAGTTCCAAAAATATACAAATTGTCAAATACATTACATAAAAAGAACAAAACAAACAAAAACTATATTCAGTAAAATGAATTTGTTAACACATTCCCTAATCTTTCATAGGGACCTGTATATACATGTACAAGCACTGCTTTTCAATAGGTCCCTCACATTCTACTTGTATGAATTGAGAATCATTGAGACGTGCTCATATATAATACTACATGGATTGTATAACTTTTATTTTATACCTGTCTATATTTTTGTAAATGTGGAACAAATAAAACTTGAACTTGATAGTGAAAACTAATAATTTCTCTTTCTCTCTCCTCATCCTTCAGATGACTGACTTCCTCGAGGCCAACTATCTGACCGAGCAAGTGGAAGCCATCAAGGAACTCGGAGGTTACGTCACAAACCTCGCTCGGGTCGGCGCTGGTCTCGGAGAGTACATGTTCGACAAGGAGCATTTTGAATAGAGCTCCAACCTCTCCCTCTTCTTCCCAGGGCACCCATTATCTCTCTCTTATGCACCCTAAAACCTCCACAAAAAAAAAGGATCTATTTTAGAGAACTATTGCAGTTTTACTTTCTACTCTCACGAACCAACCCTAATGAAGTTCTTTGTGTGCATTTGTGCCATCTGTCTTGTGCATTTGTGCCATCTATCTCTTGCTCTCGGAGAAAACTCAAAATATAGCACTGCTGTAAAACTAATTATGAAGCCAATGCATTAAAATGCTTTACAAAAATTATTGAGAAATATATATACTATTGAGAGGCAGTATCATATCATATATGAATATCTACATTACTTCATTCGTTCATGATGGTAATCATAAGTCTTTGTATTAATGTAAACATTTAGAATTGTGGGCCCTGGTGACTAACACCGTAATTTGGTGCAAAAAAAAATAAAAAAATACCTAGTTGTGCATTTCGCTTGACAGCGGCTTGAGATGTATTGAAGATCATTACATCCTACCTCACATGGTAATAAAAAAATCAGCAAAAAGATAAAATATGATGTCTTTGAATTATGTCATTTTTAAAACTTTGTTGACAAATGATTGTGATGATTGAAGTGAGAGGAAGATAGTTGAGATGATTTGAGGGAGAGAAAGATAGTTGTGATGATTTGAGAGAGAGGAAGATAATTGTCATGATTAGAGACAGGAAGATAGTTGTGATGATTTGAGAGAGAGAAAGATAGTTGATATGATTTGAGAGAGAGAGGAAGATAGTTGTGATGATTTGAGAGAGAGGAAGATAGTTGTGATGATTTGAGAGAGAGAAAGATAGTTGTGATGATTTGAGAGAGAGGAAGATAATTGTCATGATTTGAATGAGAGAAAGATAGTTGTGATGATTTGAGAGAGAGGAAGATAATTGTCATGATTAGAGACAGGAAGATAGTTGTGATGATTTGAGAGAGAGAAAGATAGTTGATATGATTTGAGAGAGAGGAAGATAGTTGTGATGATTTGAGAGAGAGGAAGATAGTTGAGATGATTTGGGTGAGAGAAAGATAGTTGATATGATTTGAGAGAGAGGAAGATAGTTGTGATGATTTGAGAGAGAGGAAGATAGTTGAGATGATTTGGGTGAGAGAAAGATAGTTGATATGATTTTGAGAGAGAGGAAGATAGTTGATATGATTTGAGAGAGAGGAAGATAGTTGAGATGATTTGAGAGAGAGAAAGATAAATGTGATGATTTGAATGAGAGGAAGATAGTTGTGATGAGTTGAATGAGAGGAAGATAGTTGAGATGATTTTGAGGGAGAGGAAGATAGTTGTGATGAGTTGAATGAGAGGAAGATAGTTGTGATGATTTGAGAGAGAGGAAGATAGTTGAGATGATTTGAGTGAGAGGGAGATAGTTGTGATGATTTGAGTGAGAGGAAGATAGTTGAGATGATTTGAGAGAGAGGAAGATAGTTGTGATGATTTGAGAGAGAGAAAGATAGTTGTGATGATTTGAGAGAGAGAGGAAGATAGTTGTGATGATTTGAGTGAGAGGAAGATAGTTGTGATGATTTGAGAGAGAGAGAAAGATAGTTGTGATGATTTGAATGAGAGGAAGATAGTTGTGATGATTTGAGAGAGAGAGAAAGATAGTTGTGATGATTTGAGTGAGAGGAAGATAGTTGTGATGATTTGAGAGAGAGAGAAAGATAGTTGTGATGATTTGAATGAGAGGAAGATAGTTGTGATGAGTTGAGAGAGAGGAAGATAGTTGAGATGATTTTGAGGGAGAGGAAGATAGTTGTGATGATTTGAGAGAGAGGAAGATAGTTGATATGATTTGAGAGAGAGAAACATAGTTGTGATGATTTGAATGAGAGGAAGATAGTTCTGATGATTTGAGGGAGAGAAAGATAGTTGTGATGATTTGAGAGAGAGAGGAAGATAGTTGTCATGATTTGAGAGAGAGGAAGATAGTTGTGATGGTTATTTTGAGAGAGAGGAAAATAGTTGCGATGATTTGAAAGAGAGGAAGATAGTTGAGATGATTTGAGAGAGAGGAAGATAGTTGAGATGATTTGAGAGAGAGAGAAAGATAGTTGCGATGATTTGAGAGAGAGGAAAATAGTTGTGATGATTTGAGAGAGAGAGAGGGAGATAGTTGTGATGATTTGAGAGAGTGAGGAAGATAGTTGTGATGATTTGAATGAGAGGAAGATAGTTGTGATGATTAAAATATTGAGAGAGAGGAAGATAGTTGTGATGATTTGAGTGAGAGGAAGTTAGTTAAGATTATTTGAGAGAGAGAAAGATAGTTGTGATGATTTAAGAGAGAGAAAGATGATTTGGGTGAGAGGAAGATAGTTGTGATGATTTGAGAGAGAGGAAGATAGTTGGGATGATTTAGGTGAGAGGAAGATAGTTGTGATGTTTTGAGAGAGAAAGATAGTTGTGATGATTTGAGAGAGAGGAAGATAGTTGTGATGATTTGAGAGAGAGGAAGATAGTTGTGATGATTTGAGAGAGAGGATGATAGTTGAGATGATTTGAGTGAGAGGAAGATAGTTGTGATGATTCGAGAGAGAGGATGATAGTTGAGATGATTTGAGAGAGAAAGATAGTTGTGATGATTTGAGAGAGAGGAAGATAGTTGTGATGATTTTAGAGAGAGGAAGATAGTTGGGATGATTCGAGAAAGAGGAAGATAGTTGTGATGATTTGAGAGAGAGGAAGATAGTTGTGATGATTTGAGTGAGAGGAAGATAGTTGTGATGTTTTGATAGAGAAAGATAGTTGTGATGATTTGGGTTAGAGTAAAATATTTGTGATGATTTGAGTGAGATGAAGGTAGTTAATATGATTTGGGTGAGAGGGAGATAGTTGTGATGATTTGAGTGAGAGGAAGATAGTTGTGATGATTTGAGAGAGAGGATGATAGTTGAGATGATTTGAGTGAGAGGAAGATAGTTGTGATGATTCGAGAGAGAGGATGATAGTTGAGATGATTTGAGAGAGAAAGATAGTTGTGATGATTTGAGAGAGAGGAAGATAGTTGTGATGATTTTAGAGAGAGGAAGATAGTTGTGATGATTCGAGAAAGAGGAAGATAGTTGTGATGATTTGAGAGAGAGGAAGATAGTTGTGATGATTTGAGTGAGAGGAAGATAGTTGTGATGTTTTGATAGAGAAAGATAGTTGTGATGATTTGGGTTAGAGTAAAATATTTGTGATGATTTGAGTGAGATGAAGGTAGTTAATATGATTTGGGTGAGAGGGAGATAGTTGTGATGATTTGAGAGAGAGGAAGATAGTTGTGATGATTTGAGAGAGAGGAAGATAGTCGTGATGATTTGAGAGAGAGAGAGGGAGATAGTTGTGATGATTTGAGAGAGAGGAAGATAGTCGTGATGATTTGAGAGAGAGGGAGATAGTTGCGATGATTTGAAAGAGAGGAAGATAGTTGTGATGATTTGAGAGAGAGAGGAAGATAGTTGTGATGATTTGAGAGAGAGGAAGATAGTCGTGATGATTTGAGAGAGAGAGAGGGAGATAGTTGTGATGATTTGAGAGAGAGGAAGATAGTTGTGATGATTTGAGAGAGAGGAAGATAGTCGTGATGATTTGAGAGAGAGAGAGGGAGATAGTTGTGATGATTTGAGAGAGAGGAAGATAGTTGTGATGATTTGAGAGAGAGGAAGATAGTTGTGATGATTTGAGAGAGAGAGAGGGAGATAGTTGTGATGATTTGAGGGAGAGAAAGATAGTTGTGATGATTTGAGAGAGAGAGAGGGAGATAGTTGTGATGATTTGAGGGAGAGAAAGATAGTTGTGATGATTTGAGAGAGAGAGGAAGATAGTTGTCATGATTTGAGAGAGAGGAAGATAGTTGTGATGGTTATTTTGAGAGAGAGGAAAATAGTTGCGATGATTTGAAAGAGAGGAAGATAGTTGAGATGATTTGAGAGAGAGGAAGATAGTTGAGATGATTTGAGAGAGAGAGAAAGATAGTTGCGATGATTTGAGAGAGAGGAAAATAGTTGTGATGATTTGAGAGAGAGAGAGGGAGATAGTTGTGATGATTTGAGAGAGTGAGGAAGATAGTTGTGATGATTTGAATGAGAGGAAGATAGTTGTGATGATTAAAATATTGAGAGAGAGGAAGATAGTTGTGATGATTTGAGTGAGAGGAAGTTAGTTAAGATTATTTGAGAGAGAGAAAGATAGTTGTGATGATTTAAGAGAGAGAAAGATGATTTGGGTGAGAGGAAGATAGTTGTGATGATTTGAGAGAGAGGAAGATAGTTGGGATGATTTAGGTGAGAGGAAGAT
Organism: Strongylocentrotus purpuratus; assembly: GCF_000002235.5. Classification (NCBI taxonomy): domain Eukaryota; kingdom Metazoa; phylum Echinodermata; class Echinoidea; order Camarodonta; family Strongylocentrotidae; genus Strongylocentrotus; species Strongylocentrotus purpuratus. The sequence continues at coordinate 5,933,961 of NW_022145603.1, forward strand.
AATTGTGATGTTTTGAGAGAGAAAGATAGTTGTGATGATTTGAGAGAGAGGAAGATAGTTGAGATGATTTGGGTGAGAGAAAGATAGTTGATATGATTTTGAGAGAGAGGAAGATAGTTGATATGATTTGAGAGAGAGGAAGATAGTTGAGATGATTTGAGAGAGAGAAAGATAAATGTGATGATTTGAATGAGAGGAAGATAGTTGTGATGAGTTGAATGAGAGGAAGATAGTTGAGATGATTTTGAGGGAGAGGAAGATAGTTGTGATGAGTTGAATGAGAGGAAGATAGTTGTGATGATTTGAGAGAGAGGAAGATAGTTGAGATGATTTGAGTGAGAGGGAGATAGTTGTGATGATTTGAGTGAGAGGAAGATAGTTGAGATGATTTGAGAGAGAGGAAGATAGTTGTGATGATTTGAGAGAGAGAAAGATAGTTGTGATGATTTGAGAGAGAGAGGAAGATAGTTGTGATGATTTGAGTGAGAGGAAGATAGTTGTGATGATTTGAGAGAGAGAGAAAGATAGTTGTGATGATTTGAATGAGAGGAAGATAGTTGTGATGATTTGAGAGAGAGAGAAAGATAGTTGTGATGATTTGAGTGAGAGGAAGATAGTTGTGATGATTTGAGAGAGAGAGAAAGATAGTTGTGATGATTTGAATGAGAGGAAGATAGTTGTGATGAGTTGAGAGAGAGGAAGATAGTTGAGATGATTTTGAGGGAGAGGAAGATAGTTGTGATGATTTGAGAGAGAGGAAGATAGTTGATATGATTTGAGAGAGAGAAACATAGTTGTGATGATTTGAATGAGAGGAAGATAGTTCTGATGATTTGAGGGAGAGAAAGATAGTTGTGATGATTTGAGAGAGAGAGGAAGATAGTTGTCATGATTTGAGAGAGAGGAAGATAGTTGTGATGGTTATTTTGAGAGAGAGGAAAATAGTTGCGATGATTTGAAAGAGAGGAAGATAGTTGAGATGATTTGAGAGAGAGGAAGATAGTTGAGATGATTTGAGAGAGAGAGAAAGATAGTTGCGATGATTTGAGAGAGAGGAAAATAGTTGTGATGATTTGAGAGAGAGAGAGGGAGATAGTTGTGATGATTTGAGAGAGTGAGGAAGATAGTTGTGATGATTTGAATGAGAGGAAGATAGTTGTGATGATTAAAATATTGAGAGAGAGGAAGATAGTTGTGATGATTTGAGTGAGAGGAAGTTAGTTAAGATTATTTGAGAGAGAGAAAGATAGTTGTGATGATTTAAGAGAGAGAAAGATGATTTGGGTGAGAGGAAGATAGTTGTGATGATTTGAGAGAGAGGAAGATAGTTGGGATGATTTAGGTGAGAGGAAGATAGTTGTGATGTTTTGAGAGAGAAAGATAGTTGTGATGATTTGAGAGAGAGGAAGATAGTTGTGATGATTTGAGAGAGAGGAAGATAGTTGTGATGATTTGAGAGAGAGGATGATAGTTGAGATGATTTGAGTGAGAGGAAGATAGTTGTGATGATTCGAGAGAGAGGATGATAGTTGAGATGATTTGAGAGAGAAAGATAGTTGTGATGATTTGAGAGAGAGGAAGATAGTTGTGATGATTTTAGAGAGAGGAAGATAGTTGGGATGATTCGAGAAAGAGGAAGATAGTTGTGATGATTTGAGAGAGAGGAAGATAGTTGTGATGATTTGAGTGAGAGGAAGATAGTTGTGATGTTTTGATAGAGAAAGATAGTTGTGATGATTTGGGTTAGAGTAAAATATTTGTGATGATTTGAGTGAGATGAAGGTAGTTAATATGATTTGGGTGAGAGGGAGATAGTTGTGATGATTTGAGTGAGAGGAAGATAGTTGTGATGATTTGAGAGAGAGGATGATAGTTGAGATGATTTGAGTGAGAGGAAGATAGTTGTGATGATTCGAGAGAGAGGATGATAGTTGAGATGATTTGAGAGAGAAAGATAGTTGTGATGATTTGAGAGAGAGGAAGATAGTTGTGATGATTTTAGAGAGAGGAAGATAGTTGTGATGATTCGAGAAAGAGGAAGATAGTTGTGATGATTTGAGAGAGAGGAAGATAGTTGTGATGATTTGAGTGAGAGGAAGATAGTTGTGATGTTTTGATAGAGAAAGATAGTTGTGATGATTTGGGTTAGAGTAAAATATTTGTGATGATTTGAGTGAGATGAAGGTAGTTAATATGATTTGGGTGAGAGGGAGATAGTTGTGATGATTTGAGAGAGAGGAAGATAGTTGTGATGATTTGAGAGAGAGGAAGATAGTCGTGATGATTTGAGAGAGAGAGAGGGAGATAGTTGTGATGATTTGAGAGAGAGGAAGATAGTCGTGATGATTTGAGAGAGAGGGAGATAGTTGCGATGATTTGAAAGAGAGGAAGATAGTTGTGATGATTTGAGAGAGAGAGGAAGATAGTTGTGATGATTTGAGAGAGAGGAAGATAGTCGTGATGATTTGAGAGAGAGAGAGGGAGATAGTTGTGATGATTTGAGAGAGAGGAAGATAGTTGTGATGATTTGAGAGAGAGGAAGATAGTCGTGATGATTTGAGAGAGAGAGAGGGAGATAGTTGTGATGATTTGAGAGAGAGGAAGATAGTTGTGATGATTTGAGAGAGAGGAAGATAGTTGTGATGATTTGAGAGAGAGAGAGGGAGATAGTTGTGATGATTTGAGGGAGAGAAAGATAGTTGTGATGATTTGAGAGAGAGAGAGGGAGATAGTTGTGATGATTTGAGGGAGAGAAAGATAGTTGTGATGATTTGAGAGAGAGAGGAAGATAGTTGTCATGATTTGAGAGAGAGGAAGATAGTTGTGATGGTTATTTTGAGAGAGAGGAAAATAGTTGCGATGATTTGAAAGAGAGGAAGATAGTTGAGATGATTTGAGAGAGAGGAAGATAGTTGAGATGATTTGAGAGAGAGAGAAAGATAGTTGCGATGATTTGAGAGAGAGGAAAATAGTTGTGATGATTTGAGAGAGAGAGAGGGAGATAGTTGTGATGATTTGAGAGAGTGAGGAAGATAGTTGTGATGATTTGAATGAGAGGAAGATAGTTGTGATGATTAAAATATTGAGAGAGAGGAAGATAGTTGTGATGATTTGAGTGAGAGGAAGTTAGTTAAGATTATTTGAGAGAGAGAAAGATAGTTGTGATGATTTAAGAGAGAGAAAGATGATTTGGGTGAGAGGAAGATAGTTGTGATGATTTGAGAGAGAGGAAGATAGTTGGGATGATTTAGGTGAGAGGAAGATAATTGTGATGTTTTGAGAGAGAAAGATAGTTGTGATGATTTGAGAGAGAGGAAGATAGTTGTGATGATTTGAGAGAGAGGAAGATAGTTGTGATGATTTGAGAGAGAGGATGATAGTTGAGATGATTTGAGTGAGAGGAAGATAGTTGTGATGATTCGAGAGAGAGGATGATAGTTGAGATGATTTGAGAGAGAAAGATAGTTGTGATGATTTGAGAGAGAGGAAGATAGTTGTGATGATTTTAGAGAGAGGAAGATAGTTGGGATGATTCGAGAAAGAGGAAGATAGTTGTGATGATTTGAGAGAGAGGAAGATAGTTGTGATGATTTGAGTGAGAGGAAGATAGTTGTGATGTTTTGATAGAGAAAGATAGTTGTGATGATTTGGGTTAGAGTAAAATATTTGTGATGATTTGAGTGAGATGAAGGTAGTTAATATGATTTGGGTGAGAGGGAGATAGTTGTGATGATTTGAGTGAGAGGAAGATAGTTGTGATGATTTGAGAGAGAGGATGATAGTTGAGATGATTTGAGTGAGAGGAAGATAGTTGTGATGATTCGAGAGAGAGGATGATAGTTGAGATGATTTGAGAGAGAAAGATAGTTGTGATGATTTGAGAGAGAGGAAGATAGTTGTGATGATTTTAGAGAGAGGAAGATAGTTGGGATGATTCGAGAAAGAGGAAGATAGTTGTGATGATTTGAGAGAGAGGAAGATAGTTGTGATGATTTGAGTGAGAGGAAGATAGTTGTGATGTTTTGATAGAGAAAGATAGTTGTGATGATTTGGGTTAGAGTAAAATATTTGTGATGATTTGAGTGAGATGAAGGTAGTTAATATGATTTGGGTGAGAGGGAGATAGTTGTGATGATTTGAGAGAGAGGAAGATAGTTGTGATGATTTGAGAGAGAGGAAGATAGTCGTGATGATTTGAGAGAGAGAGAGGGAGATAGTTGTGATGATTTGAGAGAGAGGAAGATAGTCGTGATGATTTGAGAGAGAGGGAGATAGTTGCGATGATTTGAAAGAGAGGAAGATAGTTGTGATGATTTGAGAGAGAGAGGAAGATAGTTGTGATGATTTGAGAGAGAGGAAGATAGTCGTGATGATTTGAGAGAGAGAGAGGGAGATAGTTGTGATGATTTGAGAGAGAGGAAGATAGTTGTGATGATTTGAGAGAGAGGAAGATAGTCGTGATGATTTGAGAGAGAGAGAGGGAGATAGTTGTGATGATTTGAGAGAGAGGAAGATTGTGATGATTTGAGAGAGAGGAAGATAGTTGTGATGATTTGAGAGAGAGAGAGGGAGATAGTTGTGATGATTTGAGAGAGAGGGAGATAGTCGTGATGATTTGAGAGAGAGGGAGATAGTTGCGATGATTTGAAAGAGAGGAAGATAGTTGTGATGATTTGAGAGAGAGAGGAAGATAGTTGTGAAGATTTGAGAGAGAGAGGAAGATAGTTGTGAAGATTTGAGTGATATATAGGGACATACTCGTGAAGATACAAATATTGATATCATGACTTTGCATTGTGACAGTTTTCCAATCATCACTCCTTTCTCCTGTTATTCTGTGTCTGCTTGTTTGTCTGACCAATCCGTGAAAATATATATTTAGTTGAGTCGCAGCCAGCCTTTGAATAAGCCGGGGGGGGGGGGGGGGGTAAGAGGCATTTCCCCATCCTTTTGTGGTCCAAATTTTGTAGGAAATATTTAGTGGCGACTTAGCCAGCCGAGTGAAAAAGCGGGGGGGGGGGGGGGTAAGAGCACTATTTTATTTTATTTTACCTAATTCGTGAGATTTTTTTGGGACGGGGGGGGGGGAGGCCCGTCGCCCCAGCCCCCCCCCCCCCCCCAAAAAAAAAAAAAAATCCCCTACCCCTCTCCCCCTCTCTCTCCCTCTTTCTCTCTCTCTCTTTCTCTCTCTCTCTCTCTACCCCCCTCTCTCTCTCTCTCTCTCTCCCACTTTCCCTCTCTCTATCTGTTCACTCTCAGCCAGTCGCCTGAAATAACATGAACATTTCATATTAATGTTTTAGCGAGTATAATATAATCCCTCTTTAAAACTCTACTGGGACCAACTTCATCCCTCCCATAGAACACATCTGAAGCGACTTAGCTCCGTTATATTGTGTAACATGATTCATTAAAGACTTGGGTTTCAACCCAAATGGATTCTCTATTTCAAAACAAGCAAACGGAAAGAAAAACAAGTAAACAAAATTCTCCCCCCCCCCTTTTTTTTTCTTCAAAGGTCCCATCTTCCCTTTTTTCCAGGATTGTGCCCCCCCCCCCTCCCCTTAATTCCTGCAACCGTTCCTGGAACAGACATCGGACATTAAAGGGAAATCCAACCTTGATAGCAAATAAAAGAAAAAACACCAGATCGGGCAATGAATGAAGCGTTTGGAAGTTGTAATCACTACTATACACGTATGAGAACTTTAGATTGGTTGTATCTTTAAAGTCACTATGATGTATTAATGTGTCGTACAACTTTCCCATTTGTTCGAACAACATATTACATGACTATCTTTTTTCTCAATTATGTATGAATTGGGATCGTCTTTTCTTTTTAGAGGACTGGTAATGATATACTCTCCATTAATATTTAGAGTAGTGGCCCAAGGGTGAAGACAGAAAAACAGAAACAGGGGGGGTAAGAGGTCACTTTTTTTTTCTTTTTTTTTTGGTCCCAAAAAATCGCAACGACTCAGTTAAAATTCCCAATTTGAGATTCGCATAGCTGTAGTGATCTCATATTTTATTGATATCCGATTTATATCAAAAATTCACCATTTTTTTCTTTTATTTTCCCGCTTTTATTCAAATTAACTTATTACAAGCCAGGATGGGATTGCCCGTTAATGACCACGTTGCCATGGTAAGTCCGGGGGGGGGGGGATATTTCCCCCCCCCCTTTCAGGACATGATTACACGAGAACATCCTATTATAAGTAGGAACAGACTCTATACGTTGACACTTTACCACAATTCGTGTTTGTAATTGAGTTAGTACAACATTACACATGTTACTATATACACTGTTTATTAAGCAGTTAAAATTCTTTGGAAGATAATTAAAGCAAATTGGTGTATAAAATTCATTATTAGTATTACTGAGTTTATCATTTATAGAAATTATATTGAATTTGTACAAGATATAATATGTTAAAACCAGACTTTGGAAAGAGGAAAAGGTAGAATTTAAAAAAACTATTTGCATTGTTCTTATTTTCGAAACAAATTAAGAATGTGAAACGAATATGTCAATTATTTGAACACTGTTAGTTTATATATTGATTTGTGTAACCATGTAAATATTGTACTCTGTAATGGAGTTCCTCGGAAGAGGTAAAAGAAAACAATATTTGTATACTGCAGTTTTTTAGTCTACATTGGAGACGTTTACGAGAACACATTAATTATTTATGACTTTGACTTTGTTGCATGGCTGCACGCCTGCACCATATAGTTACCTACATGACTGTGAGCAAGCTTATAGGAGAGAGGTGCCTAAGTTGTGTCTATACTATTCAGAATATTTTTTAATCAACATAATGTTAAGGTGGACTTTCTCTTTAATGACGCAATTTGATATGGTATTTTTGGCAGACGGTCGTTAATGTTGGAGAAAATGTCTTCATTAAAAGATGTGAGAACACCGCTTTCTTTTCATTTTCTTTATCATTCCTATTTTTGTTATACTTCTTCGTCGTCTTTTGGCTTTCTTCTATTTCTCTTTGACCATGTGCTCCTCTTGTAATAAAATTATTTAAACAAAAACAAAAACAAAGCTAGAAAACATCAGAGGCTACGCATGAGTTTCACCTCGAAATTAAGCAACGAACTGGAACAGGACAAATATATGGCGCTGGTGTGGTCATCACGCCATCGTTTAGCTTACTGTTTGGAACCAGCAACCTTGACATCTGGGCCATTATGACGTCACACTGAGTCATGATCGTCAAATACAATAAATGGTTACGAGACTATTTAAAGGTAATACAAAGTTTTGGTATGGGGTCATGAATTTGGTTCAAATGAATATACTGGAAGCATAAAAATGAAATCCCCGGATGCGATCCCACAATATTCAATGATCGTTGTCGCGGTTATAATCTGAGTCTATAAAGTGATCATAAAGTTGTGACTAATAAATTGTATAGCTCCTTCTCGAGATTGATGTTGATATTTCTCTAGCTTTAAAATCGACTGTTTGGAAATTATATATCACTTGAACTGCATATTCCTAGACAAATTCATGGTCGCAGCTACTATTATAGGCGTTATTTGAAATTTTGTCGGGAGCACCGAATAATTAGATATTTTAATTTCCCGAAACCCTTAGCGTTTTAGAGCCCTATTTTTTCAAAGTTGCTTAGTCTATAACACTAGGTTTCACAATGGTAATGCAAATTTCAAATTTCAATTATACAATCATGTTGAAATATTTCCAAAACTTTGATCGAAACGGGAGGCGAATTTAATATGGTTGATGATGTAGAGCTAGAAGCACCAGCAGGATTTTATATGTTTACCAGACAAAGCGCTTTTGTTTCTTCAAGGCTCGATTACATATTTGTAGCGATTAGATAAGCATGGTAAACAAATCGGATATTTTGACTGGCCTATAAAGCTATGTAATAGTGTTCTTGAAACTTGAGTCCTTGGACAACTCAACCCTTGATCGTGTGAAGCGATGCTGATTTTTTTAATTATATTATCAAAAACAATATTAAGCAATTTGAAGAAATCCATACTAGAACCAGTAATTCCAACTCCTTGGTAATTAATAGGCCTACAGACTTGCACAGTTAACATCTAATTAATAATACCCCCTCGTTAAATTTGATGTTTGTTTTTTTCATAACTCAAGAATTGAAAGGTGGACTGGTTAAATTATTGCCTTTGTTGAATACTTTTAAATGTTAGCTTTAAAATGTCTCATTTTAAGGAAACACAAATCGTGACAAATCAATTTGTGTACATGCATGCTAAAACGATTACGGCAAAACTTGGTAAGGGTATGAATAATTGAATTATTAAATGTAGGCCTAATAAGCTATATCCAAACACAAAATGTGATTCTGTTAAATGTTTTACAACATGTTATAGCCTACTGTGTTGAATATGGAACCAGGAAAAGTAAAGAGAGGAAAATAAAAATAAGGAAGCACTGATGGGTTGAATTGTGGATGTGCCCCTGATCACGAGTTTTACCATTTCATAAGATAGACGGTGCCTTGTTTGGAAATAAGCTTCGTCATCTTGTAAAACGTCATCTGCTATAAATAGATATCCCCATTGTAGTAGTACTAGGTTCGTGCGCAAATCTATGTTTATTCTTGGGGGAAAACAATTCGCTCACGTTATTGTGCGGGCGAGTTGGACTTTGTACTGGGTTTGTGTTTGTGTGCAAAACGAAAGGCGTTTTTCAGAGGGAGAAAAACCAGTTAAAAGAACACTGCTGAAGAACTGCATGATCACCTGACAAGAACACTGTTGCCAATTTTATCAATCGCTAGATTGGTGTTATATGTATATATTTTTCAACAATTTTTTTTAAAGTATCAAAATGAATTAAAAACAAAGTCAATTGCATAATTTTCTTTATATTATGAAAGCATTTTCAAATCTAAAAATGATACAAATTCACTTTACTCTTTTAAATTTTAAGTTGGCAATGTGATGATTGGGTCCACACATTGATGATATGCATTGATGTAGAAAACGTGCTCGAAGAGTCATTTTGCCATAATATTATGTGATGTCTCCTTTTCCTGGATTTTTCATCCCTGTGGCATTTTTCCAAAGGCTGGGATTTGCATGTGAACTAGGATGAAGAGTTCGAAAAACAGTTTTCAAACGTTTATTTCCAATAAATGCCACCATAAAGCAGCGAATATCTTGCGAATTTTCTAAATTCTAGGAAATATTATATGCATGCTTTTAAGATCATTTGTCATATAGGTTAACACGTGATAAGAAGGATTAGTTTAGGTTCTTCTTATTTTACCGTTAATCTGCAAAGGGCTATGCAACCTATACCAGGAAGATATTATGAAGGCCTGTGTAATTTACCAGTTTGGTATATGCCTACGCAGGCATGCACACTAACACCTGGTTTAGTACTCATTGCGAGATTATATATAATAGGCGAATATAATATTGTGTTCGTTTTAAAAACTAGTCAAATCATCATCAATAGTGATCTGTCAGTTTATGACAGGTTCAGTGACCCAATCAAAATTTTATATCAAGTGTTTCTCCAAGTTTCTCTCCAAGTTCCTCGGTCTTGAGCCATCGTTTCAGCGTTTCAATTGCTCCACATTCGGTGATTATACATGTCGTCTATTAAATTTACGAACTAGTATGTCCGATGGTCTATCTTCTTTCCATGAATACGACCTTCTATGACTCTGAGCCTCAAGCCCTCATCGTTGGACAGTCAAATGTCCAGAAGTAATAATGAATGCCACTAAATCAATTGTTCTTTGTTCAGGAATATATGTTTAGACAATGTATGAGTTTTCAACTCGATCATGGCAAAGTGCATTAATAGAATAGCATTCATGTCAGAAAATAGACTGTGACATAATTGCCATAATGTATGCTAAATGACAGATGTTTTTATCACCTCTCATCTCCCCCGAAACAATGGATTTTTGTGTAGCCTCCATAAATTATGAGCCCCATTCGACTGAGAGTAATTTTTCAGAAACATTCCCCAGACTAGCTCACTCGCTCCACCCGCTTGTTATAGTTTATCTCATTAAAATATATTAAAAACCTTATTTAGGGATTATGCCTAAAAAACCCATGAAGGTAATTTATTGCATATAATCAATCAGACCATTATCTACTAAAAACAGTTTGTTGTTGTTGGTGTTGACTGGGCTTTAAGGCTGTCCAATCTGAAAAGATTATTTCCGTCTGGCTATACACTGTCTTTCGAGTTATTCATCGATGATGATTATAAGGCGCCAAATCCAATTGACAGTCAAATGCTCAAGGCGCAGCTTGTGTAAAAGATGAAATACATACATGATACATTTATACAGAGTGCAATAGGAAAGGTACAGACATGAAAGGTTATGGTAATCAATTATAAGCTAAATTAAACAGATATTTCTTAAGATTGTTTTTTAACACTTCAGCAAAGCTGCAATTCTTAATCCATCGAGATGGCGCTATTTCTTTTTCTCTGGTTCATATATTGATTCAGCGAGTTTCACACAGCTTCCGTTCAATCGATGGTGTGGGCAATCATTGTACAGTAAAACCTGCTTTAGTGACCACCTGTCTACAAAGATCACCTGTCTACAAAGGCTACATTTGTTGTTTCCCTTGAAAATGGTTTCTCATTGAATTATGTACTAAAGGAACCTGTCTACAAAGACCACTTTTGTGTTTCCCTTGGGTGGTTGCTATAATAAGGTTATAGGAGTCGAACGACGTGAACAGGGTGCGAGTAGTAATAAAGGTTAACTGTGCAGTGTCAAACTAGGCTTTTCTTCCTTTATCTTTTGTAAATTTGTTTAAATCCTACGGAATATGTTAATTATCAATGTTCACAAATTCCACAGCCAAAATAGTGTTGAACTAGTTTTTTTTCTTTTCTGTCTGCTATTCAGTGTTCATTGTCGAATCAATTACCTTCCTGCCAGACATTCTGCATACAGCAATAAAAGGTCTTAAATATTTACAATAATATGCGATCAAAACTTATTAATATAAATTATATACCGTGTTCAAACCCTATTGTGATCAGGCGCGTACGCATGGGGGGGGGGGGGGGGGGTTAACCCTCTTCATTTTTTAAAAATATTTGTTTCTGTTGAGAATTAATGCTATCCCGCTCTCTCTCTCTCTCTCTCTCTCTCTCTCTCCATTGGCACTCCTTCCCCTCTTCCCTTCGTTTTTATCTCTCTTCCCATCTCCCCTCTGTCTCTCCTTTTTCTTTTCATTCTTCCGTCCTCTCTCTGTCCCTATCTTACCTTCCCCTTCACTCCTCTCTCTCTCCATTGGCACTCCTTCCCCTCTTCCCTTCGTTTTTCTCTCTTCCCATCTCCCCTCTGTCTCTCCTTTTTCTTTTCACTCTTCCGTTCTCTCTCCCCCTCTCTCGCATTCCTCCACTATCTCTCTCACTCTATAATTATACATTCAGCTTCTCTCCTATGAATACGCTCATCAGCTGCCTCTCATTCAGATAAAAATGTCTTGCATCTTTATAATATACTTTCATTCTGTATGCTTCATATTCCATTTGCTAAAAGAAAAATCCTTCAGGTACAATTTAAATTTGTTGTAAAATCAGTATAAAGTTTTATGAGAACAATATGAAATGTGTGGTGACAATGTCCTAGGGATGTTTCACAAAGACTAAGATCGACTTCAAGTTGGATTTAACTTTGACAGGCCATTCGTGCCACTGGTTACTCTCACTATTGGTCTCTCAATTATGATCTTTAGATATTTTTTCCTTCAATAATGAACTTTCAAAAATATAAATTCTGTAGATTTGAGACCACGATTTATACAATTTTATTTTCAGAGACCTATGCCAGTAAATGTGAAGACCAAACACTGAGTGGCATACACGGTCTGCCATAGCAAGTCCAACTTAAAGTTGATGTTAGTCTTTGTGAACCACCAACTGGAGTTCCTTCCAGATTACAGTTATGATTTGAGTGTTCATTGAAGTATTAATATAAGTCCCTTTAGAGTAAGTTGTAATAAAAATAATAACAATATTTATAAAGCGCAACATATCCATCTCCTGACAGATGCTCAAGGCGCATACAAACAATTTAAATTAATATTCAACATACTTACGATTAATGAAATATTAAATGTTAACTTACATTAGATAACACAACTTCAAGGTGCCATGGTACATACAATGTGGCACAGAGTGATTATTCGTTTTGCATGCATTGTATAAAAAGAACATTGAAAATTAACAATATGCATTGAGCATCAGGTGAGTTTTAAAAGTAGAGAGAGTGCAATATTACTGTTCCTATTTCATGGACGTGGCATTTTGTGTGTGATAAATACAATCAGAAATACAATCAATTGATTTGAATTTTAATATTTGGTAAAAAGTTATTTTGTTTTTTTTGCACATGCCTGCACATATTTGCTATCAAAAATGAAATAATCATCGTAGCTTGAACATATCACAGTGGAATTTACCTTTTCATAAAGTTGGTCTCTATTTTTTTACCTATAGTTTCTGAAATAACATTGAAATACCATGACAATTTATGACACGCTACAGAAAACAAGGTATGAATGACAAAAATTCAATTTGCTCATTGCGAAGTTCAAGGATGAGGTAGACAAAAATACATTGATTAAAAAAAAAACACAATACTTTTTCAAATTTTTCACGCAACATGTAAATTAAGAACATAGTATTTAGCATTCCTTTCTGGTTGATATCCATTCAGTAACATATGTAATACCTACTCTGTTCAAAATAATAAGATATATATATTTTTTTTTTAATTCCTTCTCCATCTAAAATAAATATAATAAAGATGTGACATGTCCATGGAAGCAAAACATGTTTTGCCAAAGCTGTTTACTCTCATGAAAACAATTTTATAGGTTCATGAAAAAGTTAATTACATTGAAAGTCCTCCAAAACAATTTTACAGGATCATGAAAAAGTTAATTACATTGAAAGTCCTCCAATTGATGTAGAATTATACAAGAGTTAAAAACAAGAATAACTAACAGGAACTTGAACTAAATTCTGAATAATTTGTGCCAAATCTAAAGCAGTACATGTATCAACAACAAGGTAAAAATGTACACTTTAAAATATCCTCTTTACATATGGAAATGATATATATTTAGAGATAAATCCATGATTTGGCAAAAAAATATCTAGAAATTAGACGAAAGCATTGTGAATATGCGTACTCCACATAAACCAATGTAATCAAATCAATAGCTAGTTTTTATGTAGAAAACTTCTGATTTTCAAAGCTTTAGATTTTGAGTTTTTTTTAGAGAACTGTTACTCCTCTGACAGACACTAAAATAGCATTTGATTAATATTATTGGAATCTATGGCTCATACACTTTCAATTGATAAATCATTCATCTACCGGTATGTTCTTTTACATTTCCGTTAAATTTAAACGCTAAGCAAAAATTCTTAATTTTTTTTTTATACAAAAAATTAATATATGATCTATTAAAATAGGTCAACATTAATAATAATTGATAATACTCAGCTTTTGTATAGCATCAATTACAATTAAGTCTCTAAGCGCTTCCAAACTTGGAGATTATTACCCGGCTTTAGCTGTGCTGCCATTACGGCGCTCTAGCATTTCAAGGAATTAATCCCGGCTTGTCAGGTACCTATTTGCATCACCTGGGTTTGGTGTGGCAAGTGTAGATCCATGTCTTGCCAAAGGACATAAGTGGCGCAGCGGGACTTGAACTGCGGACCTTGTGGTCAATAGTCCGGCGACGTAACCACTCGACCACAACATTAACTAGCCTTTGCTATGTGTTGACTTCATTTATACTCCACTGTCTTGCTGCAATTCTACGAAGCTCTGTAAATTCTGATGATAAATAAACACCCTATAACACAAACAAACAATACTATGCAATACAAGACATAGCCTATCAAGCCATATATCAAGTAGACCAGCCCGGCTTGCTGATGGCCACTGATCACTGGATGGGCGTCGTTGTTGAGGAGGACCTGGTTTGGGGGTACCAAGATGGAGGATCCAAAGAAGCCAGTCAGGTGATTGCAGAGGCAGTGGGTTGTGGAGGGCTTCGAAAGAGGCCCAACCTGTTTAGAATTATGAATTAAAAACAAAAATACAAGCAACATTAAAATGATGGCTAATGCAAGGTTATCAGCAGATAGGGACGGGACAAGGGTGACTGTCATATAAAGTTGTATACCATCAGTCCCAATATAAAGTTGCTTATTTTGTATTTAGATGTGGCTATTTCTTATGTAAATGTAAATGTGGCTATTTCTTATGTAGATGTGGCTTTGTCTTATGTAGATGTGACTATGTCTTATGTAGATGTGTTTATTTCTCATGTAGATGTGGCAGTTTCTTATTTAGATGTGGCTATTTCTTGTGCAGATGTGGCCATTTGACGTAGATGTGTTTATTTCTTATGTAGATGTGTTTATTTATTATGTAGATGTGGCTATTTCTTATGTAGATGTTGCTATTTCTTATGTAGATGTGACTATGTCTTATGTAGATGTGTTTATTTCTTATGTAGATGTGGCTGTTTCTTATTTAGATGTAGCTATTTCTTGTGCAGATGTGGCTATTTGATATGTAGATGTGTTTATTTATTATGTTGATGTGTTTATTTCTTATGTAGATGTGGCTATGTCTTGTGTAGATGTGGCTATTTCTTATGTAGATGTCGTTACTTCTTATGTAAATGTGGCTATTTCTTGTGTAGATGTGGCTATTTCTTGTGTAGATGTGGCTGTTTCTTATTTAGATGTGGCTATTTCTTTTGCAGATGTGGCTATTTCTAATGTAGATGTGGTTATTTCTTATGTAGATGTGGCTATTTCATGTGTAGATGTGGTCATTTCTATAAATCTCAGCTTCACCTCCTATATTTATTGAATTAAATCACAACTCCTTATCAAATTTGGGGTATACAGATAAAGAAAGACGATTACCATGTTAACTACTATGCATGGTTTTATCAAGAAATTCATATTACATTTGAAGCATTCAAACATGAAATACAACAGCATTCAAAATTTGTGTTGTACACAGTAATCAATCAATTACATTCTTCAGAAAAAAATTCTTCAAAACTCATAATTAAAGCAAGTATTCTGTATCAAAGGTCATGGCAAAGATTTGTTTTCAAACTGAGAAAACTAATATCAGGCATATATTTGAAAGCGGGAAATGTATAAACCTTAATGCTAGGCTTTCAAGGAATAATGCACAGTGGAAACTTGTTATAACGAGGTCCTAGTTTGAACCAAGGAAATTACCTTGTTACATCAGGGCCCTGTCTTACAAAGAGTTGATTTCAATCACAACTTATTTGGGACTGATATCAATCGCAACTATGTACATAAGAGATAGGAGACTGCAAACTTGTGATTGATTTGGATCAATCGCAACTGTAAGGCTGGGCCCTGGAATCTTGTTATATCAGGGTAAAAAAAGCAAGTGAATATAATGAGCTGGGACCAAAATCACCTTGTTATAATAAACAGATACCTCGTTATATCAGCGCTCCTTATGATAAGGTTCCACTGTAATGTACACTATACTGATCACCAATTGAATGGTGTAGTCCCATACCTTACATCCTGTGCTGTCCCATTCCTGCTGGTCTTCATTCCAAAAATTGCACTGTAAGGTGTGCATGAAAACAGACAGAGTGATGTTGTCATCTTGATAGCAAGGCTGATCTTCAATATCGTATAGTCTAATCATGATCCCATCCGCAGCTGCATAAAATAGATAATATGAACACAATAAGCCATTAAAATAATTCACAGCAGCGAGGGCATTAATAAAACTTACCCACACAATTAAGGTACATTTAGAACAGTCTAACGTTAGGACTGTTTTGAAGATACCGAGTCTGGATAATTTTACTAATGCCTGAACAAAATGATGTGTATTATTTGTTTTATAAGATTATGTTTTATTAGTTTTATAACATGATGTTGATAATGACCGGTCATTATCCAAATTAGGCGTCAGGCAAAATAAATGCCTGGTCAGGTGTACACTTTCAACCTCTCATTTGATTAGGATCCACGTCATCATCTTATGATTATTATAATTTAGAAGTGAAAAGAAAACTGAAATAAAGCTTGTTGAATATGGATAATAATCAGCATATAATTGTTTCAAAATATTGATGAGCCGGCCATGCATATATGTTTACATTACACTATGATAAACAACAATTTTTGTTATTGTTGCAAATATCTGAAAGAAGCTCTGAATCGATAACCTAGCTAGCTCACCCAAGAGTAATCTTACCAAAGTTTGTACAGATTTAGCATTCACACAGGTTTGTTGGTTTATAACATACAGGGTGGCTCCAAAAAAATGCAACACAATTTTTATTGGCAACATTTTAAAAAGTTACTTGATTGTTCTCATTGAAATATCAGAGATACTTAATTAATTGTCAGACTTTCTTTTACTACACTGCTGATCGACACACTTTCCAGTCAGATAAAAATTAGCTGATCATCTAATTTTTTTCCTGCAAATGTTCTTTTTCATGGCAAACAATTTTGAATGTAACAGCATCTCCAATGTGGAAAATTACATTGTTTTAGTTTTCATTTCGTCACTATAATTGTATTATTGTATTGCTAGTGACCAAGGATATCGCCGCCTGGCTGGCAAAAGGGCCTTAGCTCGAATTTTAGGTAAAAAATGAAACTTTAAGCAGAAGGGCGTTAGCACTAAATGGCCTCAAACTTTTATAAAACTGACTTATTTCCAAGAAAAAAATAGTGGCTGTGTTCTACTACAACATTTCCATTAGTCTTCTATGTCTTCAATTTTCGGGACGGAAAGCAGTCTAAATATAAAACAAATCTTTAAATGCGAATAATTCAAAAAGTAGTTTTTGAGCTGCTCTCGTGCTAACGCCCTTCTGCCACCCAGTCAACGATATTTTTGAATTGAATCCCAAATTGTCTAAATATCATAGTAAAATGAATATTGAATATGATACAAACTCCTGTTTTTTAAAGGGATTGTTCAGTAAAATAAATGAACATGAATCTGGTATTGTGAAGACTAACCTTTCAAGTCAACCAGAGGGACAGTCCATGTGAAGTTAGCATCAGTGTCCGGGACCTCATCGCTGACACCCAGTGTGGTGTCGTCCCCAACACAGCTAGTCTCAGAAATGCTGATTCTTGCTGTACATATAGACAGGGCAACCATGGGCTCAGTCTCAGATATGACCGTCAGGTGCAGAGCTCCTTCGTCAGGCATTGATGAATGGTCGATGACGATGGAAGAGGAGGAATTCTCGGTGATATGGACCAAGACGGGATCTGCTGACAGAGTTTCTCTCATTGGTATGTACACATCGATGTAAGCACTCAAATCATGGACTGTAATAATTGGAATGAGAAAAGTTTATATATTTATATCTAAAAATAATGGGGGCTTCTAGTACAAAGCGCCCATAAGAAATAGCCACATCTGCCCATTACGCTCTAACGGCCCTGGGCAGTGTTTCACAAAGACTAAGATCGACTTTAACTTAGACTTAACTATGGCAGGCTGGTCATGCCACTGTTTGCTCTGATCATTTACTGGCATTTGTCTCTCAAGGCACGTACAAATGCTGGTCACAAATCTACAGATTTTATATAGATAATTGATGATTTATTATTGAAGGAAAAATATTATCTGAAGATCATAACGGTGAGAGAAACCAGTGGCATTTAATTGCCTGCCATAGTTAAATCCAACTTAAAGTTGATCTTAGTCTTTGTGAAACACTTCCCTGGTGCTCTAACAGTATAATTACTCCAGTCATAGATGAACAGCCAAATGTGTACGAGGCTCTAGCAAAGTGTGTACCAATGACACCTGGGTGGAGAGTGGTAATTGTGGATTAATGTCTTGCCAACTGATGTCATATCAGGCTGGCCTTTGAACCCACAACCCTTTGATGTCATAGATATACAATCAATCAAGATCAACGTGCTATCGGTCATGAATCATTAGAGTGGCATTTAAGGTCAGTGAAAACATTATTATCATTTTTAGGAAGGTTATGGATTCGTCTGTGACTGCAATTATTATTATCATTATTATTATTGTTTTTATGAAGGTTGGTTTTGAAAAATATAAAACAGATATATCATTCAAACCACTAGTGAAATTATTGATTCCTCGGCGACAGAAATAATGCTATTCCTGCCACCTCGATCCATAATTTCAACTAGAGCCTCTCAATGCATGGTATATTTGATTCCATTTTTTATAAATGATCTTACACTCTAGTATATGATCCGCTTTGAGTTGGATTCCTACGATGCTAGACTTGACAGATTCTCCACCAGCTCCCAACCAACTAAATGGGTTCCATTTCATAGCTGACATCTGAAATAAAATAAAGCAACCCATGGAATCTCACATTCACAACTTAGTCAAGAGACCAATAATATCCACTATGCAACATATTAATTTAATGACATTTGAAAATGCGATATTTGACACGCTTCAAAATCGACTAGTTTGACTTCATTCATTAAAATTCAAATGCTTAAATTCTACATTAAAGAAAAAAAACTTTTATACTGGGTAGTCATTGTGTATGCCACAATAGTGATAGTGGTGGTTATTTTACCTGACAGCTAAGAAAGCAATAAATGCTTGTTAGTAAGCAACCAGAAGACCGACGGCTTAAGGTCCTCTCCGAGGGACCTGATAATGAGGATTAATGCCTTACCAAAGGGCACTAGCGCATCGACTTGATTTCGAACCCCGGGTCACGGGATAACGAGACCACTGCTCTACCGACTGAGCTATCGCGTCTCCTTTGCAACTGGTAGTTCTTGAAATAATTAATTCACATTTATAATTTCATGACAGAAGGGAAGAGAGATAGCCTGCCACGTGGAGTATATTCATATCTAATGAAGATGCCATGAATAGCGCTCTAATATTCTGACCACCACTCATCTTAGAATACATATCTCCTACAGAATTAAAATGATCAACTTCCTTTAAAGCTATTCTAAAGGTTGAGAGCCCCCCCCCCAAAAAAAAAAAAAAAATGGATGGCAAAATATCACTTCAATTGTATAATGAAGTGAAAGAGGATGTTATTGAGCACTGACTTTTGCAAGGATTTTCAGAATAAATGTGTTTGAAGACGAATTTCGATGAAAGAATACAAAATTCAGAATCGTAAGAGCCATATTGATTAATCATTTACGTTCCCAGAAGATATTAACTTTATTCATTAAGAAAGATATTAACTTTATTTATCAAGAATAACCATACTGTCACAATCATTTCATTAAAAATGAGGCAAGTATAAATAAAGTTGCAGTTAGAATGTTACCTTCATGCTCACAGTTGTCCCATTAACATGTGCCATTGTTTGATTCAGGACATCATCAGAAGGCATCCTAAAGCTACCAAGATCCTCCTCTGAACCTCCGAAGGTAGCCTCTGCAAGCTCGTCTCTGCTGATACTGCCTACTGCTATGCTGAGGGCAGGCGATGTAATGACGGTAGCTGCTTCACTGGGAATCTTGCCGGCTACTATCGCATCTTGTATGTCATTGACTGCAGACACAGTGACTTCTATCAAGTTCTTCAGGAGGAGCAACGATTTATGGTATGAAACGATATGATATGATGGCAAATATTTGCCATTTCTTGCCGGCTACCAGCTATTGCATCTTGTATGTCAATGATTGCAGACACAGCAACTTCTATCAAATTCTTCAGGAGGAGCAATGAGTTATGGTATCATCCAATATTTTGTTGTTGATTTGATTTGATTTCTGCATTTTTTCCAAATAAAATATAACTAAATAACAAAGAACATATAAATGTAAGGTATAATACAACATAAACAAACAATAATTTCTTCATGTCAAAATGTTTTTTTTTACATAATATATGTACATATAATAACAAAACTTAATAACATATTATCATAAATTTAAAGTATTATCCAAACTATTCTGTTGGAAAAGTGCAGGAGACCGCAATCAAAAGCAAAGATTGACAAGGATATGATATGATTGCATATTTTTGCCAAATAACAAGATGAAATAAATAATAACATTAACATTGTTGTTAACAATATGAACACGTTATTCAAATTTATTGTGAACAGAATAAAACAAGACACATGCAAATTCGGAATAGGAAATGGATAGAACTATCTGTGACATGTCACAATGAAAACAAAAAACCTATATAATCAATGTCAACCGACGAATATGATCTTGAAAGAAATCTCAATGAGATTGTTACAATTTCTTTCTGGCAATCTTACTATAAGGTGCACAAAACACCTCTATCATCTTTAACAACTGTACTGCCTTGCCATTTCTGGCATCGAAAGGCTTTGCCCCCCAAAAAACAAGGTTTTTATGGCGGTGTTTTATGAAAAAGAAATGACAGAGGAACATACAAAAAAGGGATAAAAAGAAGACAAATATCTTATCAGATTTTACCTTGTGATCCTCTGCCTGTTGAGTAATGTTGTTTGAAAGAAGACTTTCCGTTTCCTTGGCAGCGCTTAAGATATTTGACAACCCCTCAACCAAAATGGTTCCTGCTGACTCAATATTCTCCTGATCTTGCGTATAAGACCCAGATTGTGATTTGAGGAATGATGTCATTTCAGATAATGTACTTGCAGCTAGCATCTGGTTTAGGGGATAAAATTGATATGTTCAAAATAATGTACACTCAAAATTGAAAATAGAAAATAAAGTTTACACTCTTTAATATTCAATTTTTGTGTATGAATTACGATTCATTAATTAAACCGTTAGAAGGTCTCATTTGTATGAATCAAGAATGAAAGACGGACAAGTCTAATTAGGAACTTTGTTGAATACTTCTAGAAGCAAGCTTTAATATGTCTTATTCTCATAAACATGAATTGGGAAAAATCTTTTTTTTCTTCTTCTTCTCATACTTAAAAAATTACAAAACTTGGTAAGGGTATGAATAACTTAGTTGTTACCTGTACATGGACAGTCAGAAAGTGGATCATTGTATCATTTTAATTTGCCCACCTGTACTTCGGGAGATATCTCTTGCTTGTTGTAAGTTATGACGGCGAGGGCGGCAGAGCTCTGCCTCAGATATGTCATAGACTCTACCGGTATGGCGGCCACAGAAGTAACAAGAGAAGAGCGTATCTTTTTAAAAAAAGAATAAAGAAAGCTAAGGTTCATCACAGGTGTAGACGCTTATTCTCCACTTGATATTTGGGGCAGGAAATAAAGAATAGTTATAGTACCCTAAACTACACATTAGTGGGTCTTTGTCTCTAAAGTTAAGTGTCTGATAAATTTTAGACACTCAAAGCCGACTATATTACAAAATCTTATAGTTAAAAAAAAAAAGTTTAAAAAAAAAATTAAAAGAAAATATGATCTACTCTCTACTTTATCTAGTATTTCAAATCAAATTCATCATCTGTTTAGAGTACCTACACTTATGGGTCCATATAGTTTTGATATGCAATCCTAAAAGAATTATGGGCAAAAAAGACAGACAAAGAGTTTAGATTTTGATTCATATAGAAATAGAAATTGCTGCTGGAAGCAAATTCTCCATTCAAAAGAAGAACAAATAATGTCTTTGTTCCATACCTCTGACCTGGTTTCTCTCCCTTCCTGAGTTTCATCCTCCTCTCCAATGGAATTAAGAATGGACCCAAGGGCACTGATGAGTTGTGCAGCTTGTGCTGTATCTCCTACTGCTAACAATGAGTTCACATTAGATTCAACGTACAATGTCATATCCAGTAACTCCTGTGTGACGTTCATCCCTACAGCATCCATAGATAGAGGGTAAACCTGGAATTATTAAAGAAGTTATATTAAAGAGTTATAATAAAAAGAAACACCATATTAAAGTTGCTCAAGCGTGGGTATATAGAGGGAAGCACACAGACATACACACACAGGAGCGTAATACTCATTGTCTTGTGCTATTAGTGTTATGTAGTAAAGTGATCGCCAAGTTGCCTACTTCACGAACGACTATAAACCCGTCCCTGAACATCTTTAAAGCTTCATTTGGTCATGATGTGGTAAATCGAGTACATAAAGGAATATTATGTGTGTAAATAAATGAAAGGAAAAGGGATGTGAAGAAAAAACTAGCTGCACGCCTGAAACAGTTCATCGCATATATTTTCTAAATGTCATCAGTTGTTTTACTAGTATGTGCACTCAAACTGCAGAGATGCCAACCTTCTTCAACAAAAAAAAGTATTCTTAAGCGCAAAAAACAGTATTTTTGGACAAAAAACAGTATTTTTGAAAAAATCTCTCAACTTAACATATCGCCCTATCGAGCAGCTTAAAAAACCCGGCAGTACCACGTTTAAGTACCCGGATCGGAGCGTGACGTGCATACATTACATGTGGGTTGTTGGCAATGTGCGCAGTTTGGGGCCCGTATCACCATCCTGCGTGCATCGATTGAAGATGTAGGTGCACAATACACTTACGACACAAAGCCCATGATCAGAAATTAAGAAAAACGTCACTAAAAAAAAAAAAAAAAAAAAAAAAAAAAAAAAAAAAAAAAAAAAAAAAAAAAAATAAAAAAAAACAAAAAAACTAACAAAACATACAAAAAACGTACTGCCGTATTCATAGCGAAAAAACGGAACAGTTGGCATCTCTGAAACTGATACTTTCTTTCCATGCCAAAAATTATCCTCTTGTTTATTTGTGTTAATTAGAAAACCAAACATTTGCTCTGCATGCGCAGGTGACATCCAAATAGTCCACAGACTAACTTAATTTACTTTCAGGAGCAGTCATCAGTGCAACTTTCAAAAGGGCCGCACTACATTAGTCCTTGCACTAAAAATGAAGCACTATTAAAGTGCATGGGGTCTTTCAGGTATTACTAAGTATGTTATTCTGAATTAAACTCAATAATCTTAACTGAAATCTTCTTGTCCTCAAACTTAAAGATAAAGTTGAGTTCTCGTCATGTGATTGCATTGTGAAAGAAACGTTGTGGAATCGATCAGAAAAAAGTTGATCATGAAGCATACAAGTATTGGTGTGTACTTCAAGGTTCTGGAATCATCAAAATGATAAGAAATTTGGGCCAGTCTTGATAAAGTAAAGAGCACTGTTCACAAAAAGATGTTTATGGGACAACACAAACATGTGGCATAAACATCGAGCCTCATTTTTAAGCTGTTTCTTGTCGTATATAAATATGAAGACATTTAAAGAGCCATGCGTTTCAGGAATCATTTTTTCTCTGATGTTCTTCCACACTTACATGATAACAATGATAACGCTCACAAATTATTTTTCACCTCTTCCCAAAACACACCCATCTCTTTAAGTAATGAGATTTGTTTGTTTACAGCAATTTATAAAAACAGGAGAAAAACGGAGCTGTCAGCAGCAAAATTTATATCATTTCTAGAATAGAAAAGATAAATGTTTACAATTAATATACTCACTCTAGCACTTTTGTACACTGATGTCTTGGCAGTGTTACATTCTTTCACATTAACTTGGATTGAAACAGTATGAAGATCAGTACCAACTCCAGCTGGTAGATACAGGCCATCTCTGATTGACTCACTGCCTTCATACAGTTCAAAACCTGTATAGAAATTAATGGAACAAATAATTATAATGATAATAATTACAGCATTTGTGATGCGCCATCGATCTAGTAAACTGTTCTGAGGCACAGAGGGATAAAAAATAGAATAAGCTGCATACAGAAAAATGAGAACAAATATGCATAGATGTACATTCAACATATATTTAACTAAATAACATGCAAACATATATGGCTTTAGATTCTTTTAAATGATTTTAGGGATTCTAGTGATCGGGTCTACAAAGAAAAAGAACAAAAATGAGCAACTAAAAGCCAAAGATAAAATGCATTTCTCTCATTCATAAATATAGTATTATACAACAAAACATTACATGAAATACTTTTTAGTTGTACTAGCATTCCAAAAAATTATGTATGATATTTACAGCATTTTACATCATATTAAAAGGAAAACTGAACTATAGTTGAAAACCTGTATGTAAAGTAAGCAGATAAACCATGAAGAAGAAGAAAAAATAGGCAACTAAAAGCCAAAGATGAAAATTGCGTTTCTCTCATTCATAGATATACAACAAAACATAATGTGAAATAATTTTTAGGTGTGCCAGCATTTAAACAAATCATGTCTGATATTTACAGCATTTTACATTATATGGAAAGGAAAATAGAAATTTAAAGTTTCAGTGACTTAAGCGATCAACACATTCTATCAAAAATTGTCCTACTTGACATTTTCTTGAACTATTAATTAGTTTGAAGTCAAACTACTTGATATAATATGGCTGATTTTTACTGGAAATTGGTGAAGCTGGAAATAATATTGAACCCATTTCTAAACAAATCACTCATGCTTTTACAATCACATTTTTGACTCAGCTTTGGTTCTACCCAAGATCTAATGAAAAATGGGAATGGAATCATAACCCCCCACCCCCCCCCCCCTCCACCTGCCCCTTCCTGCCCTTTGGTCTCAGATTTAGGTCCAATGGTCTCCGCTACATCACTGGTAGGTGTACATTAAAAAAAATGTTGTATTGCCCTTTGCGATCGACCCAAGAATCTTAAAATCAACGACTAGCTTTAAAAAACTGTTTTTTCGAGAAAAAAATGTTGAATAAATTAATAAATATGTATTTTGTTTATTTAAGTGAGATATAAATACATGAATTCTCAAATTATTCCCAAATTTTCACTCATCTTCTGCCCTAGTTTTAACACCCTGCTAGCGTAAACAAGTAGACCCCGGCCTCGTGTACGTGTATATACCACGCACTGCACCAGCGAGAAACCAGTGAGTTTTGGGCAACGTTCCCGGTTTTGAGTTTTTGGGGGCAACGGTCGCTGTTTTGAGGGGAAAAAATATATATATATATCTGACTGACCGACCCAGGTTCTGGCGCTTAAAGGGCAATAAAACACCTTTTTTTCTAGGCCTTTAATACTTCAGAAATGTACCTTCTCCTCTGCCCACAAATATCCCATCCACTACATCCACACGGCTGAATAAAATGATCTGATATGTCAAGGGCTCATCCACATTAGTGAAGCCAAAACATGTGACGGTGAAATCAGTTTGTAGGGCATATCCCTCGTCGGGTGTCACAAGACAGCAGCCTAATGAGGGTGGGGCATTGAAGTGGACGTTGAATTCAGCATAGCCATCAGAATCGGACTGGTAACCTGTATAGTTGAAAATGGAAACATAATGAGTAAAAACAACCTCAACAATAATTTCTTTGGGTGGTATTCTTGAAAGCGGACTAACTTTATTAAAGTCCATGGTTTAATCCTCCGACTAAGTATGGAATGCCAAGTGTCCATATGAATATATTTTTGAATAATTTGATATGTCCCTAAATTGCCATGATAACATAATTATTTCATAATTATATTATTATTTATTAATTATGTTATTACATTTTATTTTAATTTAGTGGCACATTAAATTATTCAAATTATTCCTCTTTCGAGAATACCACCTTATATGTTTTTATAAAGTTTAACAGTCTAATCCAATCACTTGAAAATAATATCAAATCTCATGAGAACTTTCAAATATTTTGCAACTACAAATAGTTTGCTTTGTATTTGCAACATCAAGTATTCACCAAGTTTAAATATAAAAGCATAATCTCCATGTACTCTTCACACATGTCAGCTTTGAAAAGAAAATGACAACAACACTCACAAATTTTTAAGTCAAGAATCTCTATGATTGTGTACTAACCTTTGACTTTACATGATAATGCTTCATGCCTTACACATGAAATTGAATAACTGAACAGGTGCAGTCAAAAGAAATTCTATTAGCAGCTGCAATTTTGGAAGTATTACAGGCCTAAAATTTCAAAGCTTGGAATACTTAAAAGAAACTCATACAATGATATTACCCATCTCAGACATCAATTAAAGTGTTCAAGGTTTAATGACCAAGTATGGTCAGAAGGAATAACACCAGGTGACTGTTTTACAAAGACTAAGATCGACTTTAAGTTGGACTTAACTATGGCAGGCTGTTCATGCCACTGGTTGCTCTCGTCATTGGTCTCTCAATTATGATCTTTAGATAATATTTTTTCCTTCAATAATGAACTATCAAAAAATGTCAATTCTGTAGATTTGTGACCATGATTTGTATGTCCTTTAGAAACCAATGCCAAAAATGGTTAGAAGAACTAGTGGCATGAACGGCCTGCCCTAGTTAAGTCCGACTTAAAGTCGATCTTAGTCTTTAAACACTCTCCAGCAACAAGTTTCCAATGTACAGTTGAACCTGCTTTAGTGACCACTGTCTACAGAGACCACATTTATTGTTTCCCTTGAAAACGGCCTCTCATTGAAACATGTACTAAAGGAACCTGTCTAGAAAGACCACCTGTCCACAAAGACCCCTTTTTTGTTTCCCTTGGGGGGTCGCTATAGACAGGTTTGACTGTAGTCCAGGCCTCGCATTTTGAAGTTTGGTGTGCTTACCGGTAACGCGTAGAATGATGCTACCCGTTTCAGATATGGAATCAAATGTGTGCGGCTTGATGACCAGGTAGGGTTGGTCAGTCCCTGTAGAAGTCTGGGAAGACAAGTCACCTACAGCAGAGGTATGATCTGACTCAAGACTCCATTGGAAGACTACATCTTCATTCTCACCGTCACAGTTGGTGCACGAGGCATGTAGGACCAGACGCTCAGCTGTGGAGATGTACATGTTGCAGTTACTGATGCAACTATGGATACAGAGAAGACATAGTAAGGTATGTTATGATGTATATTATGATTTCTGATTGATATGCGTCTGTAAAAACCAAATCACACATTGAATTTTACAAAATTTGTAATGAATATTTCCACATCTTGAGTAGATGACCTGATTTCTGTGGTATTATTTGTCTAGAATAACTCTATTTTATTTATGTATTTAAATATGTTTAAATAATTGAAATTTCTCCCAGGAAGCATTAGATTTATAAAGTTATTGTCCTATGGCGGACTAATGAATATTAATAAGTCAGAATAAATCAGGAAAGCTTGGGTATTTTTTTCTAGTTCATCATGACTGTGCCATGGACCAGTGATGGTCTGGTGGTAAAGTCGCTACCCGGCAAGCTGTAGATGCAGGTTCAAGTCCCGCTGGTTTCAAGATTTTGTCTGACTTTTTTTTCAATACAGATTGATCAATCGATCTAATACTGGGTGTTAGCCACAAATATGTTTAAATAACTTTATCTTATGTTGTCATGATCCAGTAGTCAATCCTAAGCTAACAATTCCTTTGACCATGTCTTGTGAAATCTAAAATACACTTTGTTAACCCATAGCCAACGGGAACCGGGCGACTCCTGTTTTAAGTCTATGGGAATAAGAGAATTTAGGAGACAACGGGTTAAACAATCCCAATAAATGGTTTTACATCTAGAGTCAATTAGCTGTTGAATACGTATGGCCATATATCTTGCAGTCCACTGCAATCTATGATAAAATGACACACCAGTTCTCTCCCCATTTGTCTAAGCCATTCATATAGGCGTGATAGCTCAGTCGGTAGAGCAGTGGTCTCATAATCCGGCGACCCGGGTTGAAACCAAGTCAATGCGCTAGTGTACTTTGGTAGTGGATCAAATTCAGAAATCTCTCCATCAACACCGCCCCCGGCAACCTATCACGCATCCTAAAGATTGAGTTTTACTCGGAATAAAAGAGTTACTATCAACTCTTTTGACTCTGTTATTCTCCCACTGATGCTGCTACAGGTTAAAATGAAATCAGTT
This sequence comes from Strongylocentrotus purpuratus, assembly GCF_000002235.5. Taxonomy (NCBI): domain Eukaryota; kingdom Metazoa; phylum Echinodermata; class Echinoidea; order Camarodonta; family Strongylocentrotidae; genus Strongylocentrotus; species Strongylocentrotus purpuratus. The sequence continues at coordinate 5,961,823 of NW_022145603.1, forward strand.
GTTAAATCCGGATACCAGGGCCCTCAGAGAGGACCTAAAACCATCGGTCCTCTGGTTGCTTTAATAACATATCAAATGTACAGAAACTTTGAAATGTGTCAATTTGGGGAAATGTTGAATGTTTTCATATCTCAAGTAGATGATATCTGATATCTATCTCTGGCAATAGTCATGAGGCCAACTGAATTTGTTGTTGTAGTGATCCATTTATTATTACTTCTCTTGCCTTAACTAATTCTTTAAAATGAAATTCTTGATGTAGTTCGATGCTGGAGATCTTAACAAATGTTTCAACATCTTAAAGCCCCACTGTACTACTTATAGCTACTTGCGCCCTCTATATAGCAAGCAATGTCTAATCAGTGACCATTGGCCCCTCATGGCCCCCTTTTTTAAAGTTAATTGAGAGCTGATTTGATGAGATAACCACCTGTCAGTGACCATGCAGGGAGGTCTAATCCCTTCTGGCCAAACTAGTGCAGATAGGATTTAAGTAGATTGCCTGATTTCTTTTTCTGGCAATAGCCCCGGGGTCAACTGGATTTATTGTTGTATTGAACCATATTTGTTACTCCTCTTGCCTTAATCAATCCTTTAAAATAAAATTCTAAATCTAGTAGGATCATGGCAATCTTAACAAATGTGTCAACATATTAAGAAGATTACCTACTTTCTATTTTTTGGCAATAGCCACGGGGTCAACTAGATTAGCTGATGTATTGATCCACTTTTTATTACTCCTCTTGCTTTTTCCAATCCTTTAAAATAAAATTCTAGATGTAGTAGAATGCTGGAAATCTTAAGAAATGTTTCAACATATTAAATAGATTACCTGATTTCTATTTCTGTCAATAGTCAAGAGGTCAACTGGATCTGTTGTTGCATTGATCCATTTGTGTTTCTCCTCTTGCCTTAATCAATCCTTTAAAATAAAATTCTAGATCTAGTAGGATAATGGGAATCTTAGCAAATGTTTCAACATCTCGAGTACATTACCTGATTTCTATCTCTGGCAATAAATATTCATGAGGTCAACTGGATTTGTTGATGTATTGATCTATTCTTTTATGCCTCCGTTACGAAGTAGCCGGAGGCATTATGTTTTCGGGTTGTCCGTCCGTACGTACGTCTGTATGTACGTACGTTCCGTTCTCGTGATCGCGTTATCTGAAGAACCGATCAATGGATTCCTGCCAAACTTTGGTCATGTATGTATCTTGCAGAGCCGGTGAACTGATTAGATTTTTGGGTCACGAGATCAAAAGTCAATGGTCACAGGGCTCATTATGTATGCAAAAAACAGCTTGTGATCGCGTTATCTGAAGAACCGATTGATGGATTCCTGCCAAACTTTGGTCATGTATGCATTCTCATTAGAACTGACAGATGGATTACTATTTAACTCAGGACATCTTGCAGAGCCAATGAACGGAGTAGATTTTAGGGTCATGAGGTCAAAGATCAAAGGGTCATATATGTATATGAGAAATTGCTTGTAATCACGATATTCTGAGAACCTGTTAATGGATTACAATTGAACTTGAATTTGAAAAATTTCTTCTGTTTCGGTTTGTAAAATTGCTCTATGACGGAAGCATCATTTTCGACTGCGTGCAGTCAAATTCCATCTAGTTTTTGTAATCCTCTTGCTTTTTCCAATCCTTTAAAATGAAATTCTAGAGGTAGTAGAATGCTGGAAATCTTAAGAAATGTTTCAACACATTAAGTAGATTACCTGATTTCTATTTCTGGCAGTAGCCCGGGTCCACTGGACTCTTTGTCGTTATTGCTTCTCTTGCCTTAACCAATCCATGAAACTCTAGATCTAGTAGGATACTGGAAATCTTAAGAAATGTTTTAACATGTTAACTAGATTACGATAATACCTGATTTCTATTTCTGGCACTAGCCCCGGGGTCAAGTGGACTCTTTGTTGGGTCAGCACGGATATTCGTCCTTCCTTAGAGATGTTGAGCCAGAAGTTCATAGTCACATCTGCATTAAGCTTGTTGGCAATCACTTCAATCATAGATGAAGTTGAATTCATCATTATTCCTTCATCTTCAAAACAGGCATCGTCTAGAAAAGAAGATTAATGAAACATTGTAGGTATGTTAGCCATTGCACAAATACTTACTGAAAAAAAATGTTGTTTTTTGTGGGGTACTGTGGCTTTTACAACCTTTTCTGTCGGCATTTCATTGTTACCTTTAAGTGATTTTTTTGTAAAATGCTATGTTAGATATAACATGAAGTGTGAGCCATTTACATTCTTAGTGTAAAGAGAATTTTCTTTTAACTTTAGCTTTATGCTATAAAGGCTGACTACATGTACCGTTGGTTGGGTTTTTGAAAAGATGCGTGATTGGCCAGATATCCCAATTTAACCCTTTTTTTATTTTTTAAATTCAATTTAGTGGTACATATACATGTGCAAAAGCAGTCTTAAAGGCATTAATAACAATTTTTTTCTTCAGTTTTACAAATTTGAGATGCATGGCCCTACATGTCTGTGATATGGTGTATTATTAACCATATCAGACATCTGAGCAGGGCAATTTTTGAATGTTATTGCCCTCAAGGTTTGATGGATAAGCCAACAAAATTACAATATTTTAGCCCGCTCAGAAAAGTCAATGGGATTTTGTGTGTAATTTGCCGGTCAATATGGTTATACAGTAAACCAATGAACAAATATTTTAGCCCGCTCTGAAAAGTCAATGGCAAAATGCGTGTTAAACTAGTGAGCAATAATATAGAGCCAGTTGTAATTTACATCGCGCATCAGCTACTGCAATTTACATCGCGCATCGTGTTTAAGAAAATGCGCATTTTGCGCGAACTCTATTGTGACGTAACAATCACACCCTAGGCAAACTGTTTGCAGTGTATCAAAAATTTGTCTAACACTGGATGAACAGTGCTGGTTTGACAATGTTTTTGCAACTTCTAATGCTAGGAAACCCTGTGTAGCCTACATCATTTAAGAGTATTAGATAGTAAGAGTTTTTTGTTTGCTCTAGATGTCTGATGTGGTTAATAATAGTAATAGTGACTGCCTAATTCAGGGCAATACGACTTGTCATATATCACCCTCACCTTCGGTTCGGGCGATATATGTCGTATTGCCCAGAAGGCAGTCAATATTACTTCAATATTGAAGCCCTACAAAAAATTGCGCTTCAAAATGATCATGAAGTGCCTCAAAAAGTAAAAATCTTTGAGTGACCAGTTTAACAATACTCTAATTTTCCCCAGTAGACTGTAATTTCGAATTCTAATCATGAATATCTTAATAAGATTAGTCAGGCAATCGGCTTGTAAAAGTCATGGGATTCCTGACTGACCTAAAGGTTTATAATTATGATTGCAGCATGAGCTAAATCCAGGATTTTGTTTAGAATCTGGGCAAAGATACCCACTCCCTTTAACATTATGTATAAATACCTGTATTTTGTATTGCTTCATCGAGAGAGGAGTACATGATGTCAGGACTAACTACTACACAGTACCACATAAAGGTCAGGTTACTGGATGACCCAAGGGGCACATCAGGGTCATATGAGGTCGAGCCATCCACTGTCAAGTTTGAAGATACACCTAAGGATCATGTTAAAAAAAGAACAGTTAGTCATATTACATGTAAAAAAAAAGGAGGAAACAAAAGTTGAGATAATAAATACAAAGCAAAAACTCATCAACCTGAAGTTTGGATGTCAAATAGATTTATTCATGAGTATGTTTTATGGCAGTATTACAAATTATGTTTCCAAGCATTGATCTGAAAACTTTCAATATTTGTTTATATAAAATAAATGATGAGTTTCATACATAAACAAAACGATGGAGAAGTACCATAGCGCTTAGAGACTTTGGTGGTAAGCGCTTTATAAGCACCGTTCTCCTTCTTCTTCTTCTTCTAATTATCATTATTACCATGTGACCGTGAGGCTCCGCCCTTGATAACAGCTACCAATGGAGACGGTTGTATCTCCAAACGGGTGAAGATCTGTTCTTCACCCGTCACTTCACCAGATGATTTTAGATGAGTTTGAGCTTTCACATTCAGGCTATAAACACCACAGGGTACGGTTCCACTTGGAATGGTCACTTGGCTTGTCTGGTGAGAGAGCATATTAAAGGGAGTGTAGCATGACGAGACTACGTGTCTTTCCTGTGGTCTGACTCGAAACCGAGGCATGAGGAGAACTTTGGTCTGTTTTGCCAACGCTAGCACGCGCTGACCAAGTAGAGATTAAGTCGTTGACTACCGTTATACAAGTCCATTCGTTTATGTGCAGTTGTCCAAAAGAAGACGTAGATGGCGTTAACCAGTATTTGCCAAGCTACACCCCCTTTAAGACATTACAAATCATGCACTAAAATGGTTTCCACTACAAGTTCAGGGCACAATGCATGCATCAATCTGATCATAGGAAAAACATGCTTGTGAGTCAGATACAATACACACCATAAAATTATTTTACAGTTCCACTTCAGTTATTCTTCTACCAGTAATACAAGCCGATTTGACTTATTTTACATTTAAAGATATTGCTTGTAAGTGTCGGCTTGCATGGTGATGTAGATATACAGTAGGCTTGCGGGTGCACCATGTGAGAGAGAGAGGATTGAGGAGTCCTGAAAATCAACCACCGCCACCCGCCGAACCCTCAAAGCAGCCGCCAGCCTCACAGCTACAATGCACAGCAGACGACAGCAGACTACAACGCCGCCTACGTCGGGGACACACACAGCGTCTTGCCGAACAACACACCCCACTCATGGATTCAAAATTCTCCTAAGTCCGCAACCCAGAGACTCCAGCCCAGACAGACAGTCAGACGGACAAGCAAACCATTCATGTCCACTCCCCGATGACTCAAGCCCACACAGTCATGTATTTTCCCCCGACGTCCGCACCCCGGTGACTTAAGCTCACGCACGCCAGCTATTCTCCACTCCTGACGACGGATAGTCAACATGTTCGAAACGTTGAGCCACTCCTGCCACTCATCCTCTCCAAGCGCTATAGTTCTCTTTAGAACTATTAAGCTAAGAATGATAACCAACAGTCTTTTTCAAGACTACACACCCTCAAGAAAGATTACAGAGAGTCCTTTTCAGGACTCCTCAATCCTCTCTCTCTCTCTCACACATGATGCACCCGCAAGCCTACTGTATATTTAACGATATGTCTTTACATCGAACTGGACTTGGCTATTGAGTTCAAGAACATCTTGCATTAAAACCAATAGACACACAAGTAAAAAAAATCAAGATTGTTTCAATATTTCTTTAAAAATCAATGCATCAGACATTCAGTACAGAGTGAATACTAAGGTACATGTATTTTGCCTGAAAATAGGTTTAGAGCAAGGATAACAACTGAACAGTTCATGCAACAAATTATCTGAGAGAAGAGATACAATGTAAATGTACTTAAAATTATAACAAATGATGATGCATTTCTACAATATTGATGAAATCATCAAATAATAATCATGGGTGGTATTCTCGAAAACGGACTAACTTCAGTCCATGGTTTAATCCACTAAGTATGGAGTGCCGAGTGTCCATATAAATATGTTTTTGAATAATGTCATCTGTCACTAAATTAAAATAAAATGTAATGACATAATTAATAAACAACAATACAACTATGATATAATTATGTCATCATGGTAATTTAGGGACATATCAAATTATTCAAAAATATATTCATATACATGTAGGCACTTGGCATTCCATACTTAGTCAATGAATTAAACCATGGACTAAAGTTAGTCCGCTTTCGAGAATACCACCCAATAAGCGCCGCCTATGTCTCGCTTTTTTGTTTTTTTGCTACACAGGCGAGACAAAAAAGATGATTCATTTCTACAATATTGATGAAATCATCAAATAATAATCATATATTTACATGTGTGATCTTTTCAAAGGCAGTCACTACATCATCGTCTACAGTAGATGTGAAAATCCACCACTCAAAGTGAGAGGTCATGGGGTCAATGCACTTTTCATTCAGCTCCATATGGGCCGAGATGTGAATGTTGAAGGTCCCGAGGTGTACGGCGGGACGGGGAGCATCACAATGCTCCTTCACAGACGTGGTGAGGCTGATGATGCATGAATGCTTGACAGTCACGTTCACCTGCACGATTCAGATCATAATCATAGGCATGGAGCCAGAACAAGTAGGCATTTATTGACCCGAATTCACAAAGAAGGTACATATAGCTCCGTTTAGTCTCATTTCACAATGCCCCCTATCGTCAGAGTCAGCAGCCATACATGTTAGCCTATGAAATTGTACCAAAAAATAATCGTTTAAAATTCATTTTTTGTTTAAACGAAAAGCACATCCACCCCAACTTTCATTATCACTAGCTCTTTCATTGGAACCCTCATGTCCCATTGACTTTTGAAAGTTCACCCACCGTAATTTGATCAAAATAGGTTGCAAGCTCGTCATTGCCTATAGTACACATGTGAAACAAGTCGAACTTTGGACTCTGTTTGCCAAGCAATTTTAAGATTATAGGTCAAGCACACAAAGGATAAGAAGCATGAATGGATCACTTCTGCTTGGTTTATTATGTCCATTTCATCCAACCCCCCACCGTCATTTTTCCATTTTGTTAAAGCAAACATTTTGCTGAGTTTAGCAAAAACATGAATATTCATGAACGGTCAGACAATACACCCTTTTAGTACGTAACGTATAGTGAATGGGAATGGGCGATGATCCGTCCAGGAGGTAGAGGTCAGTGGTTTGTGCTGGCAATGTTCACGCGAGCGAAAATGAGACAATCGGAGCAATATGTTAATTTAACCCACAGTTTAAATCTTCATTTACATAACCGATAAGCACGACACAGTCAGAGGTCCATATGACGCGCGCAAGACAAGGTACGCTTAATTTGCGCTAATTTTAAACCTGGGTTATGTAAACGAGGGTTTAAACCATGGGTTTAATCTAAACCTCCTTTGTGAATTCGGGCCATTTGGATCCATTCCTAATTAAAGTGAAGATTTACGACAGCAATGACTAATTCTTCGTCACCAATGAAGGTGATGGGTGCAAATTCTTGTTTACTCTACAATTTATTTGATGGAGCACCAGTATTGACAATAACAGTCGATAGCATGCCATTGCAGAACTGAATAATTATCAGAAACAATAAAAGTTGAAAACTGAGCAACTCTTTTAGTCCTCAGACAAAACATTTTGAAGGCTGCCATTTAGTGAAATACCTTTCAAGCTCTTTAAAAAAAAGTATAAAAAATAGTGAGCAGGGGGGTGTTTCACAAAGATTTTAAGTAGAACTTAACTTTAAGTTTGACTTAAAAATTATGGAGAGCCAATTGTAGCCTTAAATATATTCAAAAGCAAAAATTCAAGTATTTTAGACTTTTGATAAATTCTACATCAAGAACATGAAATATCCCATGATAATAGAAAATATGAATGATTTGAATCAACATTTTATGCCTTTTAAAATAAGTTATACAAAATATTTTCATAGATGATAATGGCTTTCCATAATTTTTAAGTCCAACTTAGAGATAAGTTCAACTTAGGATCTTTGTGAAACACCCCCTACTGTATAAGGTTAAACAAAAAAAATGACAAAAATCAGTAAAACTTATAAGACGTGCGTTGAACAAGATGTCTGCAATTGCTTACATACCTGCGTAGTCAAAGTATGAAATAGCGTAGAGGTCATTTCGTAAGTGCCAATGATTGAATATGCATGATTGAGAAAGCTAGCAAGGTAGCCATCCATTGAAGAGGCCCTGCCTATCATAGCATCAGGGAGGTCATCCAAAGACCAAGGTCTTGGATTGGCTATGAAGCAGGAGTCCAGGGAACTAGTAAAACAGAAGGTATAGTTTGAATGCTTGACAGCACTGTCGGCCAGGAGGGCGCACCATACTTCTCTGCTCGTATAGACATGATTTGGGCAGAGGATACGGGTCGTGGCTGGAAGAACTGTTGCATTCGCAGTAGCTGTAAGGTTGTAAGAGTTCCCGACAGCCGTCGCTTCAACGGTGAAGACTGAACCTGTGGTGAACCGGACGAGCACCGCATCTTCAGAGTAGACTGTGTATTGAACTGAGTCACCTGATAGATGGTTTGTGATGGACCACAAGATTTGAGATGACAGTGGTTGAAAGGACCCCGACACAGTTGCATTCACAAGGATGGTGTCATTAACCCTGAAGATGTTGTCAATACTGGACACTATCAATATGAACAGATTAAGATAGGGACATATTAAAAAGTGATATACCAGAAAACATTAACAACAACAAAAAAATAAAAAATAAAAAATAAAAAAATTCCTTTTGAAATTATGGCACATGATGCATTCACCTGTGAGTCAGTATTTATTCATTTATTGCAACCAAAAGGTTAGATTTCAAATACTAATTAAACATGCAAAGCAATACATATATCAATCAGACAATGGTAGAAATAATTTCAGCAATTAATTTATATAGAGTAAACAAAATGAGTGGTTCATAAATAAATCAATAAGTACACTGTATGTGATGGCTACAGTCAAATTATCGCACTGTATTAAATGAATTTCATTTCTATATTATTTCTGTTTTCATTGAATCTTCTTACCCGGGTATTTCTATTTGTAGGATATTATTTGATATCACTTACCTGAAATCATTAATAATGTACAGTAGTTATACTGTGTTTTTTCTTACCATTATTTGGAATCAGAAGAAGCTCTATGAGTATCACAGCTTCATTAGTGCTTGCTGTGGCAGGAATTGTGGTGGCAATGCTTGTTGCTGCTGTGGCAGGAATTGTGGTGGCAATGCTTGTTGCTGCTGTGGCAGGAATTGTGGTGGCAATGCTTGTTGCTGCTGTGGCAGGAATTGTGGTGGCAATACTTGTTGCTGCTGTGGCAGGAATTGTGGTGGCAATGCTTGTTGCTGCTGTGGCAGGAATTGTGGTGGCAATGCTTGTTGCTGCTGTGGCAGGAATTGTGGTGGCAATGCTTGTTGCTGCTGTGGCAGGAATTGTGGTGGCAATGCTTGTTGCTGCTGTGGCAGGAATTGTGGTGGCAATGCTTGTTGCTACTGTTGTGAGATTGATGATAATGGTTGCAGGAAAAGTATTTGTAGCAGGAATAGTAGTGGTGATAAGTTCATGAACTTTTTCGCACACAAACCTAAAATCATGGCTACATTCCTTAAAAAACCAGTATCCGTTATGATGTTTCATATAAACGCAATCACGATTTGCAGTCTGCCAGTTTTGTTCTGTAATAGAGAGAGTAAGAGAGGGAGAGAGAGAGAGAGAGAGAGAGAGTAAGAGAGAGAGAGAGAGCAATATAGAGAGAGAGAGAAAGAGAGAGAAAGAGAGAGAGAGAGTGAGAGAGAGAGAGAGAGAGAAAGAGAAAGAAAGAGAGAGTAAGAGAGAGACAGAGAGAGAGAGAGAGTAAGAGAGAGAGAGAAAGAGAGAGAGAAAAAAAAGAGAGTAAGAGAGAGAGAGTAAGAGAGAGAAAGAGTAAGAGAGAGAGAGACAGAGAGTGAGAGAGAGAGAGAGTAAGAGAGAGAGAGAGATATTATTATCTGAACAAACAGAATAACAAAAAAGGTTTTTAAAATGAAGTATATACTTAATAGAGAATTGGCAAAAAAAATATTGCATTGTAGCCCCGAGGCTGAATTATACTATATTGTTAGAATGACATACTACACAAATATTGAATGTTCAGGGCCCCCGTCTCATAAAGATATGCGATTGATCTCAATCGGTCAAATCAGGCGATTTGATATCAATCGCAAAATAGTTGCAATCAATATCAACTCTTTATAAGATAGGGCAGTGGTGTTCTAGATAAGGAAAGACATGAGGGTATATAGTTCATGTGTGAAGGAGGGGAGAGATTAATGGGAATGGAGAGGGACACAGAAAAGGCAATTTATGCAAAGAGAATTTATTTTTAAAATGGGATTAAAGGATTGAAACAAAAAGAGAGCTAGAATTTGGTAGACATATAAACAACAATAACAAACTCAAACTGGCAGGGAATGTTGTGAGGTCAGGGGCGTCGCCAAAGGGGGGGGGGGGGGTGTGGGGGGTGCGACACCCCTCCACATGTAGGGATATTGTCGGTAAAATTGCGCTGCCGTCGGGAAAAAAGAGAAAAGGGGGAGGGAAAAAAAGAGAGGGAGAGGGAAAGAAAAGAAAAAAGAAAAGGAAAAGAAAAAAAAGTAAGGAAAGAAAGGAAAGGAAAAAAAAAAAGGAAAAAAAAGGAAAGAAAAGAGAAAGAAGAAATAGAGGGAGGAGAGGAAAGAAAGGAAACGAAAGAAAAGGGAAAAAAAGAGAAAAAAAAAAGAGTAAAAGGGAAACAAAAGAAACGGGGGTGAAAGAGAGGAGAGAGAGGAGAGGTAAGAGCCTGAGAGAGAAGGAGTGGGAGTAAAAGAGAAAAGGGGGTTGTTGGGTGGAGACCTCTCGTCAAGGGAGCAAGAAAGTCACAGGTTAATATGTTGCTATGTCGGGTCAGCTGTGTCGGTATTCTTGCTCGATCCTCGTGTACTATATCAATGCAGAAGTTTGAAGACGGTGAGATGTATATTGTCGGTCGGCCGACAAGTTTTTTTTCCCTACGAACTGTGACTTTTTATCCGCTGTGACGACTTCAAGAGTGACTACAACTACCATACTTGTATTTTTTCGAAGTTTCACTTTCTTATAATATCAGCTAAAGAAATCAGAGGTTTAAAATTTTTGGGGAAACTAAATTCAAACAAGGTTTAAGAGTCGACAAATGTACGACGAATCGTCTTCCTTTCTCTATATTGTGATGAAACGCCCCCAAAAAATCCACGCTTCGTGTGAAAGGGGAAAATTGAATTCAGACAATTAGGGCTTATTAAGAGTCGAAAACGGTACAGCGAATCATCTTCTATCTCTAATAATTTAATGAAAAGTCAAAATTTCCACGCTTCGCGTGGGAGGGGGAAGCTTTATTCAGACAAGGATTAAGAGTCAAGCACGGTTCAACGAATCGTCTACTTTCTCTAATAATTTAATGACATGCCAAACCGTCCGCGCTTCGCAAGGAAGGGGAACAACTGAATTCAGATAAGGATTAAGAGTCGAAAACAGTACACCACATAGGGCTTATTAAGACAGAGTCAAAAACGGTGCAAACGAATCGTCTTCTTTCTCTAATAATTTAATGAAACTTCAAAGCTTCGAGCAAGAGGGGGAAACTGAATTCAGACAATTAGGGATTATTAAGAGTCGAAAACGGTACAACGAATCGTCTTCTTTCTCTTATAATTTAATGAAACGTCAAAGCTTCCACGCTTCGCGCTAAAGGGGGAAACTGAATTCAGACAATTAGGGCTTATTAAGAGTAGAAAACGGTACAACGAATCGTCTTCTTTCTCTAATTTTTAATGAAACATCAAAACTTGGGAGGGGGAAGCTTTATTTAGACAAGGATTAAGAGTCGAGCACGGTTTAACAAATCGTCTACTTTCTCTAATAATTTAAGGAAACATCAAAACTTCTGCGCTTCGCGCGGAAGGGGGACAACTGAATTCAGATAAGGATTAAGAGTCGAAAACAGTACACCAAATAGGGCTTATTAAGAGTCGAAAACGGTACAAACGAATTGTCTCTAATAATTTAATGAAACGTCAAAGCTTCCGTGCTTCGCGCGAGAGGGGGAAACTGAATTCAGATGAATAGGGAGTAATAAGAGTCGAAAAAGGTACGACAAATCGTCTTCCTTTCTCTATATTGTGATGAAATGCCAAGAATTCCGCGCTTTGCGCGAAGGGAGCTAAAAATTCATTTAGACGAGTCGAGAACGGTACAACAAATAGTCTTCTTTCACTAAATTTAATGAAACGTCAAAATTTCTGCGCTTTGCGCGGAGGGGAAAGCTTTATTCAGACAAGGATTAAGAGTCAAGCAAGGTTCAACGGATCGTCTACTTTCTCTAATAATTTAATGAAACGCCAAAACTTCCGCGGGAGGGGGAGAAACTGAATTCAGACAAAGATTAACAGTAGAGAACGGTACAGCAATTCGTCTTCTTTTCATAATAATTTAATGAAACGTCATAGCTTTCGCGCTTCGCGCTGGAGGACTTCATTTAGACAAGGATTAACAGTCGGGAAAGGTACAATAAATCACCTTTTTTTCCTAATAATTTAGAGGCCTATCACCCACACCCCCTAATGAGCGCTCTTTAAGTGATTCGCTTGCTCACTACCGCCCTCCCTAAAATAAGATCATAGCTCCGCGCCTGCATTAAAATATATCAGCTATGATGCTGACTAAGTTGACGAAATAATTTGTATATGTCGTCGAGGAAAATGACCATTTGCGCATATGCAAGTACTATAGAAAGTTCATAGAAAAAACAATTTAGCCTTCGGCCCCGGTTTACAGGGTTAAATTTGTAGATATTGGACATTTAATTTTGTCGGTAATTGGTCGCTAGTTTTGTCGGTAATCTTTGGCCTCTACACCCCCCCCCCCCCCCCCCCCACGACGCCCCTGTGTGAGGTTAAATACAAAGCACTCATAATAAATTTTACAAGCTATCGGTTGCATTTGGTGCTACATATTTGTTATTTTAGAAATGATTGAAGACCAAGATTTCAGTGAATCACCAGGCCCATAAAACAGCCAATTATTATTGCTCAAATTGCATTATGATCAGTAATTTTGGCACAAATTGCACTTAAAAGGACAGTATTCCATTTTAACTGATAGTTGTTGTGTTTTTTTTTTTGGGGGGGGGGGAGGGGTCAACAAGATTGAACAAGATCAGTTATATATGATAAGACACCTATCAATTATTGAACAAACTTTTTCATCATATTTCTTCATTTACAGTAGGCTTGCGGGTGCACCATGTGACAGAGAGGGAGGATTGAGGAGTCCTGAAAAAGAACTCTCTGTAATCTTTCTTCATGTTTTAGCAATCGCTACATTTACATGTATATATATATAATTACCATCCCAATTTGTGTAGCCAACTGGAGATCCATCGGTAAATGTAGTTAACACTCCTTCAGTATCCTGATCATGTAGTCCCATCCATACAAAATTTAAAATTATACCTGTAATAGAACACACACACACAATCTAAATTATCCTTTTGTTAACATGAAAGGTCAAATTTATCACATCCAAATTGCTTGAGGAACATTTTATTAATTCAAGTTCACAGGAGCGCAAGTTTTGGTGGTCACGTTTTTTGTTCTTTTAAACACAAAACAGGAAATCCCTCGGTGACTCAAATGGCAAGGGCTGCAATGAAAGCCAATGATATGAGAAAAGGCAAAATGTATTAATAATACTTGAAACGAATCTAATTTTTGATATTGTAAATTATAACATAACAAAATATCTGTGTAAAAATACAAAAAAATGAAGTAAAATTAAATCTCAAAAAAAAAAAAAAAATATGATATTGAATTAGTCAACATGTAATATTAAGTCAAAGGTGAACTCTCTTAGAAAGTCAGGGTGGCATATTACATTATTGTTTATCTCTCTTTGACTTCTTGAAATCAAAGGCAAATTAAACCAAAGACTCTACACTTTCTTCTGAAATGGACTTTTCAGACATGCAAAACAGTATCAAATTCCAGATTTTTTATTGTTTGAATTGCAAGAGATTAAATTTCAGTTGCAATGGTCATTTGAAAACATTTGCTGAGCCAAGAAAAAGCAATATCACCTCTATATCCAAAAAGGTCTTCCACAATGCTATAAATACTTTGTTTGCAACTTGGTTTACTTCAGCAAAATCTGGACTGTCTTTAAGCTTACGTGTAACACACTTCCATATATCAAGAGTTTAATTCCACAATGAGCTAAATCCACTTTTGATGAAAATTGATTTAATGATATCAGGACATTGTTTACTTCAGAGCCCGTCTTAGTTCAACATAATTATTATTCTAAATTTTGCGAACAATAATGAAAACTAGATTTGTAATACTTGTTTGGAACAAGTATAGGTGGGCTAATCCAAAAAAAAATTGAGACAAAATGAAGGGTACATTTGAGATAGCGTTTTGTCTCAGCTACAACATACTCGAAGTTCAGCGTAAATGAGGCTAAAACGACGTAGATATTGCTCGCGAAAGACGGGAATGTAGAATCAAGTTTTGAGAAAAAGTCATGTCCCATAGAGAATACACGCAAAATGTGCAAAATTGACATGCCTCCTTTAATCGCAAAAAATACGCCATGATGCCCTTGTCATAATGAAAAATCGTGACGACTAGATTTGTAGAGAATTGTCTCAGCTAGAACATATCAAAATTTTTAAGAAAATTGATCAATTTTTTACAAAGATACAATCAATTTTCCAAAAATATGCTGACGTCATAATATGCAAATTGAAATTTTGAGTTCGGAGGCCATTATGATGACGTCATGAGTTAATTGAGGGTCAAATGAGACATGAAATTATATCTCCGATTCATACTCAATCAAAATATGAAAAAAATTGGGGTCACCTTGCATCCTAAAGAGCTACAATAGATTTTGCATAGGCATGTTTTTGCCCATATATGCTATGTATTACAAGAGCTCGCGCGCACGGAAATTTATGTTTAACTGTCGATCATTCCGTCATTAATAGTCATAAAGAGATAAACATGTTATCAATTTGTTTGTAAAAATATGTGGAATATTATGAAAGAAAAAAAATGGCGATTCTATGTTGTGCAATAGTCTGACGCGCGAAAACGCGCACGCATGCGCGTATGCGCGTGTGCGCGATTTTTTATAAAATGCTTAGAATGGCCTAAAACGTGTGCAAAATGATTTTGAGACGATTTTGAGCATTTCAACATTTTACGCGCGCATTGACGCGCGGACGTACGCACACGCGCGCGTTATTTGACCTGCAATTGACCGGACGGATATTGACCTTGATCATGATAAATATGATAGAGAAATACCTTTTGGTTATGAAGATATGATCATGAATTGATTTTCGTAAAATTTTACAAAATGGCGCCTAAATGACGTCATCAGTCAAGGTCAAGGTTGAAAAAATTTCTGTGCTTTGTACATATGCCTATACATTTGTGTGCCAAATTTCAAGGCATTTGATTGAGTAATTTCTAAGTTATCTTGCCAACAAAAAAGTGGTTAGAAATAAGAAAAATATTTAATAATAATAAATAAAGGCAATTCTAACGAAATTATAAGGTGGTCTGTACGTTATACAGCCCACCTGAAAATGCACCTTAAATATCAATTTTCCTTAGACGCATGTACAAAATCTGGTAAACAAATTATATTTTCTCTGAAGTTACAATTGAACTCTTCATAATGGAATAGAACTAGAAGGTGACATACCCATTGCAATGCAAACGATGGGCCAGGGGGCATTTCACAAAGCCTTTTTTCAATGACAAATAACAAAAATCAGTGACAAATCTGCTGATAACCAATCAGAAGCAAGGATTTCAGTAGCTTATAACACAAATTGTCATTTGTCACTGATGACAAGTTTTGTGAAACGCCCCCCCAGATTCTTACTATGTATAAAAGCATTCTCCTCTGCACTGTGGATGCTGAGTAGCTCAGCGCCTACTCCTAAGCAGTAGTCTCTGGCTTCCTGCCACGGCAAATACCTTTTTGCTGCTAAGTAACAGTATCCACTGGCAGGTTCATGGACCCATTCTATAGGACATCCATACTCTGATACGCATGGCATAACAAGAATTTAAACAAAGAAAAGACAATTAGCAAATTTATCTTCTACTTTCTAGCACCAACTTTTACTTGTAAATCTAGAAATCTATAGTAGATCTAGGGAGTCTATAGATCTAGATCTAGGTGTAGGTATAGTCTAGAGTAGAGGAATAAGTTTTAAACAATTGCTCCACTGAAATTTAAAAAATTAAACCATGATCATGTATTTGAGGCCCCCAACATAGATCTAAAGTTAGCCCCAACTTCAAATAATCTTTTCAGAAATACCTTAAAAGATAGATCTAAGCCTAAAAAGTTAGACCTAGATCTAGGCCTATTTCAAAATGGTTTTCGGTTCCAGGCATAGGGTCTATGGTCTAGATCTAGTGATTTGTTGTCCACATGGAAAATGAAAGTTGGATCAAATTAAGAATTTGGTGATTTTCCTCTTTCCCACACGGAATTGCCCACAACGTCTAGTTTTAAAGCACACATCATCATGTTTACTTCTAGACCGAATTTTCCGTCTCTTTCGTTCGTTAGCCTCTTATTGGGGTAGGGTCGGCTCTCTCTTTAGAGACGGAAGCCGTTTATACACATGTCCTTGCTAACGCCACGGCCAGTCCTGGTCGTAGCGTTTTGCCCCCAAAATCCCCCAAAATGTCATTTTACCTCGAGCATGTTATATTGTAAATTAGGCCTAGATCTAGGCTATAATAAATCAGTTCCACTTACCAACTTGACTGAAATAATCAGTTTAATAGTCCCTTTTTAGGAAATTATGGGTCAAAATCGAAATCCATTTTGAAAATCTTTTTCAACATGGATTCCGATTTTGACCCATTATTTCCTAAAAGGGACTATTAAACTGATTATTTCAGTCAAGTTGGTAAGTGGAACTGATTTATTATAGCCTAGGCCTAATTTACAATATAACAAACATGCTCGAGGTAAAATGACATTTTGGGGATTTTGGGGGCAAAACGCTACGACCAGGACTGGCCGTGGCGTTAGCAAGGACATGTGTATAAACGGCTTCCGTCTCTAAAGAGAGAGCCGACCCTACCCCAATAAGAGGCTAACGAACGAAAGAGACGGAAAATTCGGTCTAGTTTACTTCATGATCATGTTTACTTCAGCAAATCTGGACTGGCGTAAATATTCATCATTGAATTTGAATGACACACGCCCTTAAAACTAAAACAACAACAACAACAACATCATGACATGGTGACATGCCGACACACTCAGTCTGCAACAATCTTCAACTGTGAAGGAGGTAGACTTGACCCAAATGCCAAAGAAGAAGAAGAAGAAGAAGTAAGAAGAGATTTGAATGTTACCTTCTAGTCTGGCTGTCCTGAATTTGAGGATTGCGATGAAAAGAAATAAGATGTAAACGGTACTAATGGCAGGCATAGCTAGCAAAACGTTCAGTTCGGTCCAGCTATACTGAGCTAGCTAGCTTCAAACGTTAGTGAGCCAGGCCCTAGCTGGCCTAGAGTCTAGGCTTAGCCTATAGTACGTAGGACCGTCCAATGACCGATGCAGGGCAGATTCAGAGAACATAGAATGAGTCTGCATCTGAGACAAAACAACTTTAACAAGCCTGCCACTTTTTTGTACGGATCCATTAGAAATAGAAGCTAAAATAGGCTAGGGCCTAACTTAGAGGCTTTATGAAACATGCACCCCATTTATGAATGTTTAGATTAGTAAAAGAATGCACGCGTATCATATCAGCGCATGCGCATGATCGCCTAATATGTAACTACGATAATTTATTTATCATGTTATGTTGCGCGTACGTTAGCGATCGACGCAAGTAATTCAGACATTCAGCCAATCAGAGAGGATTCTTCTGACGCGACTGTGTTTTAATACGCGCTTTAACTTGTATTATCGATCACAAGAAATGTACTATGGCACCCCCATAAGAGGCCATAGACAAGCGCGTAGCCAGGATTTCATTTGAGGGGGGGCGGTAGTGAGCACGCGAAGCGTGCGAATCACTTAAAGAGCGCGCGAAGCGCGCTCCCTAGGGGGGTGGGTGCAGGGAGGGGGGAGATTCCCCCCTCCCGCGCGAAGCGCGGAAGCTTTGAAAGAAGACGATTCGTTGTACCTTTCTCGACTCATAATCCTTGTCTGAATTCAGTCCCTCCCCTCTCTCGCGCGAAGCTTTGACGTTTCATTAAATTATTAGAGAAAGAAGACGATTCGTTGTACCTTTCTCGACTCTTAATCCTTGTCTGAATTCTTCCCCCCCCCCCTCTCGCGCGAAGCTTTGACGTTTCATTAAATTATTAGAGAAAGAAGACGATTCGTTGTACCTTTCCCGACTCATATTTCTTAATTTGAACTCAGTTTCCCCCTTCCCGCGCGAAGCGCGGAAGCTTTGACGATTCATTGTACCGTTCTCGACTCCTTTTCCCTTTTTCTTCCTACGTCCTCTTTCTTTTTTTTCTTCTCTTTCTCTCTCTTTTTTTTTTTTTGGCCGGCGTTTTGGGGGGGGGCGACCGCCCCCACCGCCCCCCCCCCCTGGCTACGCGCCTGGCCATAGAGATTTAAGGGAAACCCTCCAAAAGCAAAAGAAATAAAATATAGATTATTGGAAAATAGAAATGAAGAAAACTTTCATTGGAAAGAGACACACTTTCAATTCATTTAAGGAAATGTTAAACTTTGGAAAGTTTAGAATAAATGATTTCTGTTTTTTAATTTTCTCAATATACAACTTCCAGACTTTCCTTTCTTCTGTACCTTTGCTTTAATTTTTTCCCTTCTTTTTTCTCTTCTTTTCTTTTGTTTGTATGTTCGTTCTATGTTGGTGTGTGTTTTGTATACTGTTGTATTCGTTATGTGTTTAAATGTTGTGTGGGGCGGGGGTAGTAGGTGTTTTCTAACTCTTTCTCTTTTTATATATATATACATTTTTTTTTATCTAAAGGAAATTTAAGAGGAAAACAAAATATTGTGGAAAAGAAATAATTTGAGATTTATAATCAAACTGGTCGAGAAAATAATATAAACTTTATTTGCGATTTTTTTTATTGATGTTGAAAATATAATTTTGTTTATGTGAATATTTTTCATCTGTAAATGTGTAACTTTAGTTGGAACCTTGTATGTAAATGTAATAGTTCATTTGCAAATTTATTAAGACCTATGTTAAAATTATTTTGTTAGATTGTATACAATGTTATAAATTATGTACATTTTTTCTTTATGAGAGAAAGGAATAAAAACCTATGAAAAAAAATGGGAAAATAGGCGCCGTAAGTGGAGGGAAGGGGGGGGGGGGGACAAACAATCTGTTCAGGAGCGAGAAACTCCCCTTTTCACCTCTGATATTTTTGCCCCCTTTTACTTCGACTCGTGCCCCTTTTTTCGTTTTTAATAAAGTCACCTTTTCCTTAAGATAAATGCCCTTTTCCATTTGTTCTAAGAACCGCTTCCATTTCTCTTAAATGCCACTTTTCCCCCTCAAATAAACGCCCCTTTTATTTTGACACGTGCCCCTTCGTAAGAGGACATATTATTTTTTTCTTTGGGTCCCGAAATTTGAAAATTTGACCGATCGACATTCCGTTTCGTTGGGGGGGGGGGGGGGGGGAGAGGGGTAAGGTCATCTTTTTTAGGTCCGTGAGGATTTTAGAAAAAAAAACCTCATAAGGGGGGGGGGGGGGGAGGATACACATAAAACAACTGAAGGGGTTACACCCCCCCCCCCCTGCGTACGCGCATGTCCAGGATGATGTAATCATTATTAATGCTTTTTTAATTTATGTTGAGTTCTAATATCAATCACCAATCACAATTGCTATATATATAATGCGGAGGTATTGCATGAGCATGTGCTGAACTGGGGGAAGTTACGTACCACTGACTTTTGTTAGCTCACTAATTATCAAGGGTGTCGATTTGTATCCGTGTTTGGGGGGGATAATAGGTGCCAAAATATTTTCGGCAATGGATCAAAGCAACCAAGAGGGAGAAGCGTATGGCAGCTAGGTTACACCCCCTCTCCAAGCGCGTAGCCAGGATTCATTTAGGGGCGGTATACACGCGAAGCGCGCTCCCTAGGGGGTTGGGTGCAGGGAGGAGGAGTTCCCCCTAACTTTGACGTTTGATTAAATTATTAGAGAAAGAAGACGATTCGTTGGACCGTTCTCGAGTCTTAATCCTTGTTTGAATAAAGTCTCCCTTCCTCCGCGCGTAGCGCGGAAGCTCTGACGTTTCATTAGATAATTAAAGCTTATCTGCCGTAGTTTACAAGAGGGATTAGACCGCTCTGCAAGGTCACTGGACAGGTGGTTATCTCCAGGCGCGGATCCAGGATTTCTTAGGGGAGGGGGCCAACTTTTTTTTTTTTGCTCCCGAAAATTTGAAAATCGCGCCGGCCGAAAAGTCGCTCAGTGGGGGGGGGGGGGGGGGGGGGGGGGGGGGGGGGGGGGGGGGGGGGGGGGGGGGGGGGGGGGGGGGGGGGGGGGGGGGGGGGGGGGGGGGGTCCTCGAAAATTTTAAAATTTGGGGGGGGCCCCCCCCCCCCCCCCCCCCCCCCCCCCCCCCCCCCCCCCCCCTCTGGATCCGCCACTGGTTATCTCATCAACTCAGCTCTCAGTTAGCATAAGAAAAAGAGGATCATGGGGGACTAACGGTCAGGCATTGTTTGTTATATAGAGGGCGCAAGTAGCTACCAGTAGTGCAGTGGGCCTTTAAAGAAAGAAGACGATTTGATGTACCATTCTCGACTCTTAATCCTTGTCTGAATCAGTTCCCCCCCCCCCCCCCGCGCGAAGCGCGGAAGCTCTGACGTTTCATTAGATTATTAATAGGGGGGGTAAGCGGACACTTTTTTTTTTTGGGGGGGGGGGGTCCTCGAAAATTTTAAAATTTGCCCCCCCCCCCCCCTGGATCCGCCACTGGTTATCTCATCAACTCAGCTCTCAGTTAGCATAAGAAAAAGAGGATCATGGGGGACTAATGGTCAGGCATTGTTTGTTATATAGAGGGCGCAAGTAGCTACCAGTAGTGCAGTGGGCCTTTAAAGAAAGAAGACGATTTGATGTACCATTCTCGACTCTTAATCCTTGTCTGAATCAGTTCCCCCCCCCCCCCCCCGCGAAGCGCGGAAGCTCTGACGTTTCATTAGATTATTAAAGAAAGAAAACGATTCGTTGTACCATTCTCGACTCTAAATCCTTGTCTGAATTCAGTCTCTCTCCCCCCCCCCTTCTCGCGCGAAGCGCTGAAGCTTTGACATTTCAGTAAATTATTAGAGCAAGAAGACGATTCCTCGTACCGTTCTCAACTTTTAATCCTTGTCTGAATTCAGTTTCCCCGCTCCCGCGCGAAGCGCGGAAGCTTTGACGTTTCATTAGATTATTAAAGAAAGAAAGCGATTCGTTGTACCATTCTCGACCACTAATCCTTGTCTGAATTCAGTTCCACGCGCGCAAAGCGCGGAAGCTTTGACGTTTCATTAGATTATTAGAGAAAGAAAACGATTCGTTGTACGGCCATTCTCTAAATCCCGTTGTATGAATTCAGTTTCCCCGCTCCCGCGCGAAGCGCGGAAGCTTTCTCCTTGTCTCCGATCTCATCCCGAAATCGTCAAAGAGTTCATCTATGTTTACACTGTCCAGGATTGTCTGATGTGCATTGCAGATTGCTACTTTTGAGCTTCGCGCTTAACATTTAGCTCGTTGGTTTTTAACGCTGCGTCTTTGCATTTGGCGCACTGCATTTCTATGAGACTATGATGCTGTTGATTGAACAAATTGAATAAATTCATCAATTCCTGATGAAGCTGTATGAGCGAGAATTCAATTTATTCTTGTCTCATTATACGGTTGTCTCATTTACTTCGTATATTATGTATGTATTATGAAAATGAGATAGCAAAATGTGTATATTGATGGTCATCTTGCGAGTAATAACTTCCATTAACTACTCTCATCGGGTTCTCATCATTAACTTTTCTCTTCATTTTTTTTTTATGGTGAATTATTGGGGAAAAATTGTACAGGCCATCCCCCCCCCCCCCCCCCCGGGAACGACACCCATGCTAATGACTGACAGATGATGTCACAGGATGAATGCAGATCTGGAGCATTTTTTTTAAGGTACGTGTAGCTTAATTAGCAGGTCTGAGAAAATTATTTAAAAATCTATGAAACATATTAAGATGTTTAAATAACAAATATTGAGTTGTATGCAGCCCTAGCTGCACACCAACAGGAATTAATCAACTTATATTTGGATGTCACCCGACCCTTAACATGCTAAAAAATTACGTACTAATATTTATACATCTATCTGTTTGCTGATTCTAAATTCCGTAGAATTGCGTGTTCCTAAATGGGTGTATCATAATCTCAAATTAAAATTGAATTGAAATGTTTTCAGTGCTTGAAATTACAGTTCATAAGGTGTAGTTTGTTCTACTTATAATGTGCCAGGTTTTATTTTACATTGGAGACTCTACTAAAAAAAAAAAATAATTTGTCTTCATTTTCCGTTTTTTTTAAAGACATCATAGATTGAATTCTATTGTTATCCGAGCTAACTCTGATCTCTACGGATTTTTCCGTAGAGATCAGTGAGCTAACTTCGCCCGAATCTATAAGCTATATAGTTAGTAGTAGCCGCGCCATCCATCATATCTCAGCTCGTATCTCAGCTCGTTCAAATTGTATTTCTTGAGTCAACTTTGTGCTTGTTTCAACATGGCAGAAGTCTCAGCTGTACGTCAAAATTACCATGGAGAATGTGAAGCTGCCATCAATAAAACGATAAACCACCAACTCACTTCATCCTACAGCTATTTAGCAATGGTAATTACCCGTTGTTAATTGTCCTTTGCCTTTGTTGATGGACTGAGTTGTGGGCTCTAAGCGCATGGAGCGCCATAGCTCAGTCCCTGTTATTGCGGGCAGCGCAGGCAGGCAGGCGCAGGCTAGTCCGCTGCACTATGACTGTGGCTATCGCTGTGCCAGCGCGCCAGCTGGCGCTGGCTGTGTGTGTTTAATAGGAAATGCACACAATGAATTCAAAGCGGTAAGGTTGTAAAGGGGAAGTTCACCCTGACATTATGTTGGTTTTAATAGAAGCAGAAAAATAAGAGAAATAAGTCTTAGCAAGTACTATGAGCTAAAATGAGAAAGCTAAGCATGAAGAACTTTGCGCATTGTCATTGAATCATATTCATAGACCCCTAGCCTAGGTCTAGTTTGCAAGAATCTTCAGGAGGCAGACTTAATCAGAAGAGGAAGAAGAAGAGCGCGCGCTGTAATACATGCACAGTGAGTTTATGCGCTCCCATTGGCTGATCCGCTCGAGTGGCTTCAAATTTAAGTGAGAGAGGGCCTACTTAACTTAAGCGCAACTTAAGTTCAATGGCAAAGTCAATAGGCCTACGTAATATTGCGTCACACCACAGAGATTTTGACATGTCATGCTTTAAACAGGTGACGCACTTCAAACTTTTGCACACACATAAAATAGAAAAAATCGGCGCTAGTTCAGAAGTCCATCCAGACTTTGACCCGGAACTCCGGCGTGGAGATACCCTACTAGGTCTAGTACTAAAAAACATTATGATAATCGACTAAATCTTCATTAATTCATTCAAGTAATGCCTTGTTGGTCATGATTTAAAGTCGTTATTTTTCTTACCTGTTTCGTGTCAATTTTCTTATCTTTTTTGGAGTATTTTTCCTAAAAAACAAAGACTTATTACACGAGATTCATGGCAAAGTGCTGCACAATACAATTGCATACCGTACCGACGGTGGGGTGCGGGCGCGCGTGTGTTAAGTTGGCGACAGTATTGATGAATTGCTTAGATTACAGTCGCTAACAGTAACACATGTATGTTTTAGTAGGGTAACTGATTAGATCGAAAATGCAGACGATTCTTATTTTTAAGATGGAACTTGTCCTCGTTTATGCGGATGATCCTCTTTCTTGGACCAACCCCCCTACTGATTAGCGGGATAATTTCAGTATAACTAATAGAAACATGTGTATGGTTGTTTCCATTGCTCCCTGACAGGCATTCCACTTTGATCGTGCAGATGTTGCTCTGAAGGGTTTCCAGAATTATTTCGAAGCTATGTCAGATTCCAAGAGAAGCCACGCCATGATGCTCCTGAAATACCAGAATGAAAGAGGAGGTCGTATCAAGCTGTCAGATGTCTCTGTAAGTTACTACCCTAAAGAATAAGAACATGATGACAAGGTTTAAGAAATCCTTTTTAGGGAATTTTTCAATTTCAAAGTGTAGAGGTGTCATGGTCTCTTCTTTTTCTTCCGGTTAAGTACAGACTGCCGTTGGCGTATTATCGTACTTATGCTTGTTGAGTGCCCAGATGAATAGTGCAAGTAAAAATCTCATCACAAGTTGATACTACGTGCAGCTAAAAAAACAAAAGAGGCTTAACGAAGCCTCATTTGTTGCATCCCCTGCTTGAAGATCACTAAGGAGTGGATATAGTGGAAAAGTATTAACTGGACTGTGTATCACGGTCATGGTTCAATGCACCAATGCCCTTTGGCGAGGATTTAATCTACATTTCTCACTCTCCACAGTTGTTATAAGATGATGAAGCGGATCCTAATCAAATGATTGGTTGAGAGCGTACACATGACCAGGCATTTATTTTGCCTAACACGTTATTCAAAATACTTATGGCCGGTCATTAGTAAAATCATTTTATAAACAAACAAAAAACATCTTCTAAAACAAATTTTGTTCGGCATTAGTAAAATGACCCACACTTGGTACCCTCGAAACAGTCCAAACACTATCGGCTATCGCCTCGGGCGTGTTGGACTGTTCCAAAGGTAGGCCTACCTAGTGTGGGTAATTTTTACTAATGCCCTCACTGTTGTGTATTATTTGTATTCAATAATACAGTCACAAGAGAGATTTTGATGCTCAAATTTGACGAAGTAACAGATTTTTTTTTAGGAGTTTACCGAATATTGATTTGATTTGTTTGTTCCCAGCAACCGTGCAAGGATGACTGGGGTACTGGACAAGAAGCTATGACTCGGAGTTTAGAAGCAGAGAAGGCTAGCAACCAAGGGTATCTAGACTTATACAATCTAGCTGAGAAGTATGGTGATGAACAGGTAGGGTTTTAAAGATAAAGACCAGTTATGGTCATGCGATTGCATTGTGAAAGAAACGTTGTGAAATCGATCAGAAAAGGTTGATCATCTAGCATAGATTTACTGCAAGGTTCTGGAATCATCAAAATGATAAAAAAAATTGCCCAGTCTTCATAAAGTTACAAGCACTGTACACAGAAAGATGTATATGGGACTACGCACACGTGCGCAACACGTGCGTTTTTATCTCTCACACTGTGAGAGATAAACTAATTTACCAAATATATCAATTAGTAGGCGGTTTCCCGGCAAAATTTGTATCATAATGTACTAATAAGAGCTTCCATTTCATTTTTTTGAAATTGGGGCATTACCAATACTGGTCTTTACCTTTAAAGTGACTTCATAACATTGGTGAAGGTTGATGAAAACACTGTTTATTTTTTTGGATGGAATGTTACTTATTATATTACTTCTACTGTCCTAATTCTCTTACATGCAAAAAATCCTGAAAAAATTATTCAAACCAAGATATTTATACAATCTAGCAGAGAAATATGGTGATGAACAGGTATGGTTTTAAAGTGAACCACTAACATTGTTGAAGGTTGATGAAAAAAATGCATAATCTTTGTATAAAATGTTACTTATTAGGTATATATTCTTTTTACTGAAACTGAACTGAACTGAACTGTCTATCATGCAAAAGATCCTGAAAAAATATTAAAACCACAAAGAATTATCAGAGCCTTTAATGCGGGACTGCACTACTTGCTGCTCTTTACGCCCTCTATATAGCAAACAATGCCTAAGCAGTACCTGTGCGTCCCCCATGATCCCCTTTTTCTGATGTTAATTGAGAGCTGTTTTGATGAGATAACCACCTGTCAGTCACCATGCAGGGAGGTCTAATCCCTCCTGTCCAAATTAGTGCAGATAGGCTTTAAGCAAGCCCTGGAGCCTGTTCACAGGGGACTTTGTGCTTCATACTCTTTCCACATTCCAATTTTGTTTGTCTGATTTTGTTTGTGGACAACTCTGATTCTAGCAACAAAATGAAACGTTGTGATCTTTTGATTACTTGTTGACCATACATTGCGAGACAATCGAATATCACTAGCGATATTATATTTCGATACTTTATCCGCAATGAGTAATATATTTAGCATTAAAGATGATTTGTTTTCTTTCTCTCCTTGCTGCAGCTTGGAGACTTTGTAGAGGATAACTTCTTGGCATCCCAGACAGAATTGATCAAGACAATCGGAGACCACATTTCAAACCTCTCGAAGGTTGGAGCAGGACTAGGAGAGTACCAGTTTGATCATCATCTGGGCAAGAAATAATGCTAGCTAGACCAGGACTAGGTCTACATCCAATCCAGGACCAGTAGACTCTGCATGAAATCATGTGGACCTAGATCTAGATAGATAAGTACAGTAGAGTTTGCACATCACATGCATCCAATCACACAAAAGGCCTTTTGTCTTAAACCTGTGGGCCAACATTTCACAAACGGGATATCAATCGACACTGGGACTAAAATCCTTTTAGAGTAAAATCAAATAACTAATAAGGAAGTTATGATTTTTATGCCTCCGTTACGAAGTAGCCGGAGGCATTATGTTTTCGGGTTGTCCGTCCGTCCGTACGTCCGTACGTACGTACGTACGTACGTCTGTACGTACGTACGTCCCGTTCTCGTGATCGCGTTATCTGAAGAACTGGTTGATGGATTCCTGCCAAACTTTGGTCATGTATGTATCTTGTAGAGCCGATGAACTGATTAGATTTTGGGGTTACGAGGTCAAAGGTCAAAGGTCACAGGGCTCATTATGTATGCAAAACGAGCTCGTGATCGCGTTATCTGAAGAACTGGTTGATGGATTCCTGCCAAACTTTGGTCATGTATGTATCTTGTAGAGCCGATGAACTGATTAGATTTCGGGGTCACGAGGTCAAAGGTCAAAGGTCACAGGGCTCATTATGTATGCAAAACGAGCTCGTGATCGCATTATCTGAAGAACCGATTGATGGATTGCTGCCAAACTTAGGTCATGTATGTTACTTGCAAAGCCAAAAAACTGATTAGATTTTGAGGTCACGAGGTCAAAGGTCAAAGGCCACAGGGCTCATTATGTATGCAAAACGAGCTTGTGATCGCGTTATCTGAAGAACCGATTGATGGATTGCTGCCAAACTTAGGTCATGTATGTTACTTGCAGAGCCGATGAACTGATTAGATGTAGGGGTCACAAGGTCAAAGTTCAAAGATCACAGGGCACATTATGTATGCAAAAACAGCTCGTGATCGCGTTATCTCAAGAACCGATTGATGGATTCCTGCCAACTTAGGTCATGTATGTTTCTTGCAGAGCCAATGAACTGAGTAGATTCTTGGTTCATAAGGTCAAAGGTCATGGGCTCATTATGTATGCAAAAATAGCTTGTAATCACAATATTCTGAAAACCTGTTAATGGATTACAATTGAACTTGAATTTGAAAAATTTCTTCTGTTTTGGTTTGTAAAATTGCTCTATGACGGAGGCATCATTTTCGACTGCGCGCAGTCGAAGTTCCATCTAGTTTTGGTTGAAGTATGAACAACTATTAAACTTGGAAATTCACTACACCAAATGCCAATTTAGTTATCAGTTGGGTACATGTAAAAGTACTAAATGACTCCATCCAAAATAGAAGGTATATAACTATGAATTACTTAGGCTTCCCCCACTCCCCCCCCCCCCCCCCAAAAAAAAAAAAAAAAAATTCTAATAAGGATTACAATAAAAAACTATCAAATTTCAAATCACTGTCTCAGGGTAACTACAGTAGGACAGGCCTTCATGTGCTATGTTTTTCCACTGACTGTATCATGTAAACTGTAAACGACTTCCAAAGCATTCATGAATAGCTACCAACTGTTCCTATTTTTGAGAATGATTCATATTTGTTGGCCTTCTGAAAAGTATCATGAACCTTAATTTCTTTCTTTTTTATGAAAACTTCTGACAGAAAAGCATACGAAATAGACAGTAATTCTAATTTTACCTCAAGAGATTCCTTATTTTTGCTGCGAAGGGTTGTCAGGTATGATATAGTTTGTCCTTATCATATAGGTATATGACTAGTCCTTAAGTTCACTTCAATGAATGTGGACCATTTAGGAAGTTAAGTCGGGATTATCAGAGATATTTTTGCATCATACTGTCTGTGCTGCATATATTTACATCCCATTTGTGCCTTGTCAGATTTATGTATATTCCATTTGATATAAATTCCTCAAAAAAAAAATTCTGCAATTCAAAGCATTGATATCTTTCTAGCTAGTATATTTTCATACTTGATGTTGGTATCATTGAAAAACTTGTTTATTTCCCTTAATGGGATCGTTTAACAATGTTAAATCTGAGATGCACGGCCCTACGTGTTATCAGTGTCTGTGATTTGGTGTTTTATTGAAGCCCTAAAAAAATTACGCTTCAAAATGATCAAGAAGTGCCTCAAAAACGTAAAAATCTTTGAGTGAACGGTTTTACCATAGTCGTTTTCCCTAACAGACTGTAGTGTTATGAAAACCGTTTGGCAAATGGTTTTCAAAATGTGTAATTCCAATCATAAATATCTTGATAATCAAATAGGCGATCGGCTTGTAAAAGTCATGGGGTTCCTGACTGACCTTAAGGTTTATAATTATGATTGCAGCGTGAGCTAAATCCAGGATTTTTTTTCAGAATCTGAGACAAAGTTACCGGATCCCTTTAACAATGATGCCCCATGTGTAATGATAATATATTCATGGAATGTGCAGCACACCTGAATATGGAGCCAATTTGAAGTGAAATGTGGCGAAATGCTCCATACAAATGAAGAATTCACTGTTAAAAAAATTCATCCAACGTGCGATAGCATAACAGGTATACATTCAATCAAAGGTTTGAATAATAAAATATTGATGCCCGAGGACATATCAGCTCGGAACTGTAGTGACACAATATAGTTCCGCGATTATTTGAAGGTTTAAATTGACCTAATGTCAATTATTAGTATTCATATCCTTATTCAGAGTTGCAGTGAGGGAGATGGTTTCTTCACAATTTTCATATCAAATGCAACAGTGACTTCTTTAAAAACCGAATCGTGTAAGGATCGTGGTATAGTTTGTGATGGGCTTTATAAATGATCATGTTAATCTCTTTTTCCATTTACATGTATGTACCTGTATGAAATTACACATGTAAGTGTCACCAATTCAGAATCGCATTGAGGAAGATGGCTTTCATTGATATGTCTATTTAAAATGCAATGTCATCAATTGGAATTAACAGTATTCATGCATGCACCAACTTGATCATTACATCGTAAAATTGCACCAATTCTGACAGTATTTGATATAAAGTGTAAGTAAGTAAGTTCTGTTTTGTAGTTGTTCAATTTGTTTTGATATCTGTAAAGAAATGTCAATTGTACTTGAAATATCTCCACTCTGAAAGTCGAAGATTTTCTTTTCTTTTTAGCGCATTGTTTTCAACCTGTGAACCTATAAATCTGAAAAATGCTGAATTCAATTGTTTGTGTTGATATCTATAACGAAACATAGATTGTACATGTACTTAAAATATCCTCACTCTAAATGACAAATATTTTCTTATCTTTTTTAGCGCATTGTTTTCAAGGGCTGTGAACCTGAAATATGCTGAAGATAATTATTAAACTCGGCTTTACGAGTATTATTCCTGACCTTTACACCTTGAACTGAGTGTGTTATCT
Source organism: Strongylocentrotus purpuratus (assembly GCF_000002235.5). Classification (NCBI taxonomy): domain Eukaryota; kingdom Metazoa; phylum Echinodermata; class Echinoidea; order Camarodonta; family Strongylocentrotidae; genus Strongylocentrotus; species Strongylocentrotus purpuratus. The sequence goes on from NW_022145603.1 coordinate 5,991,428, forward strand.
TACAACCATTGTCATTTGATCGATTATTTAGCCTTTATTTATAATACATGCTGTACTAGTTAATATAAAAGCTTACAAAGCTACTCAGTGCACTGGAATACGGATGATAGATTGACAATTCCAAATTGTAATTGTCTTGACCTATTTATTTTAGTGTTCATGTAGCCTGTATGAATTTGTTATTTTTTATTTATTTTTGTTAACAAGTCGTTTAAAATGTGTGCATCATTGATAACCTGAAATAATGGTATTCTTTATAGTGTGTTATGGAAACCAATTCCACTTTCCTCCATTAGACATTTTTTTTCATTTATACAACATTATGTTTACAAATGTCCTGGTATTCTTTTCAGGGTGCTTTTTGAAAGTATTCCCATGATATTCATTGGACAAACAAGATTTCATTTATTCGACATATGTTTAGAAATGTCTTGGTATTCGGTATGACATTTGGTGTGCTTTAAGAAAAAGAAAACCAGTAAAATCATTGAACAAACTAGTTTTCATTTGCAATTACTATTGAATTACTAAAATGACTATCATTATGGATATTATCATGTAATGTTTACAAATGTCCTGGACTGGTATTATTTGCAGTGTGCTTTTTGAAAAGTATTCCCATGCTATTAATTGGACTGACATGATTTCAGAAACGCCTTGGTATTCAGTATGACATTTGGTGTGCTTTAAGAAAGAAAAAAAACCATCATTAAAACTCATTGAACAAACTAGTTTTCATTTGCAATTACCACTCACTTACTGTATCATTGTGGATATTATCATCATTACAGCAAATGTTTCTCTCACTTATTAATTTCAGAAGCCTTTCATGCACTTGTTTTCCATTTGCTATTCTTATTTTTGTCATTACTACAAAACATTCCACGGATCAGAATGCATTGGACTGTATTCTAAAATTAAATGTGACGTTAGATTCAAGCTTTGTCTGATCAGATAGAGAAAGCATTGGACTGTATTCTAAAATTAAACGTGACGTTAGATTCAAGCTTTGTCCGATCAGATAGAGAAAGCATTGTGTTCAGTGTTGAAGAACCTGGTGGTCAATCTAGACAGGTTCTTGAACTTGATTGTCAAGCAAGTGTCGTAGATCTACCACATGTACCGCCACCTGAAAGAGGCAATAATGAGTGAATATAGTTTTGTATGAGGAGATATGAAACCAAATGTCTCACAAAAAATATTCTACCCCAGAAATTTGTAAAATAAATGTTGCTTATTTGTGTATAAACAAATTGTGTATCTTTTGCTTTTGTGGATTAATAACAAAGATGTTGACATTTGTATTGATGTTTCTTGGTTTTTATCTATAATCTTCAAAGGACTTTGCAGCCTATCACAATTAGCCAATCAATTAGTACGACTCAAGTTTCTTGTTATAAACTATATCCCCCCCCCCCCCCCATCTCTGAGTGTTCTGTGTGTACTCTCTCCCTCACTACCCTTTTCTCTCTTTCTCCGGCTCTCACTCCGACTGTCGCGTACATGCATTCTCTCAACCTCTCTATCGTTTGCGTGCCATCTCTCTCGTATGCATGCACTCTGTGTCTCTTGTATTTGTTCACTTTCTCTGTCTCTTGTATGCGGCACTCTCTCTGTCTCTTGTATGCGGCACTCTCTCTGTCTCTTGTATGCGGCACTCTCTATGTCTCTTGTCTGCGGCACTCTCTCTGTCTCTTGTATGCGGAACTCTCTCTGTCTCTTGTATGCGGCACTCTCTCTGTCTCTTGTCTGCGGCACTCTTTCTGTCTCTCGTCTGCAGCACTCTCTATGTCTCTTGTCTGCGGCACTCTCTCTGTCTCTTGTCTGCGGCACTCTCTCTGTCTCTTGTATGCGGAACTCTCTCTGTTTCTTGTATGCGGCACTCTCTCTGTCTCTTGTATGCGGAACTCTCTCTGTCTCTTGTATGCAGAACTCTCTCTGTCTCTTGTATGCGGAACTCTCTCTGTCTCTTGTATGCGGAACTCTCTGTTTCTTGTATGCGGAACTCTCTATGTCTCTCGTCTGCGGCACTCTCTCCGTCTCTCGTCTGCGGCACTCTCTCTGTCTCTCGTTTGCCAGCACTTTCTCTGTCTCTTGTCTGCGGCACTTTAGTCTCTTGTCTGCGGCACTTTCTCTGTCTCTTGAATGCGGCACTCTCTCTATCTCTTGTATGCGGAACTCTCTATGTCTCTTGTATGCGGCACTCTCTATGTCTCTTGTATGCGGAACTCTCTATGTCTCTCGTATGCGGAACTCTCTATGTCTCTCGTCTGCGGCACTCTCTCCGTCTCTTATCTGCAGCACTCTCTCCGTCTCTCGTCTGCGGCACTCTCTCCGTCTCTCGTCTGCGGCACTCTCTCTGTCTCTCGTTTGCCAGCACTTTCTCTGTCTCTTGTCTGCGGCACTTTAGTCTCTTGTCTGCGGCACTTTCTCTGTCTCTTGAATGCGGCACTCTCTATGTCTCTTGTATGCGGAACTCTCTATGCCTCTTGTATGCGGAAATCTCTATGTCCCTCGTCTGCGGTACTCTCTCCGTCTCACGTCTGCGGCTCTCTCTCTGTCTCTCGTTTGCCAGCACTTTCTCTGTCTCTTGTCTGCGGCACTTTAGTCTCTTGTCTGCGGCACTTTCTCTGTCTCTTGAATGCGGCACTCTCTCTGTCTCTTGTATGCGGCACTTTCTATGTCTCTTGTATGCGGAACTCTCTCTGTCTCTTGTATGCGGAACTCTCTCTGTCTCTTGTATGCGGAACTCTCTCTGTCTCTTGTATGCGGAACTCTCTCTGTCTCTTGTATGCGGAACTCTCTCTGTCTCTTGTATGCGGAACTCTCTCTGTCTCTTGTATTCGGAACTCTCTCTGTCTCTTGTATGCGGAACTCTCTCTGTCTCTTGTATGCGGAACTCTCTCTGTCTCTTGTATGCGGAACTCTCTATGTCTCTTGTATGCGGAACTCTCTCTGTCTCTTGTATGCGGAACTCTCTCTGTCTCTTGTATGCGGCACTCTCTCTGTCTCTTGTATGCGGAACTCTCTATGTTTCTTGTATGCGGAACTCTCTATGTCTCTCGTCTGCGGCACTCTCTCTGTCTCTCGTTTGCCAGCACTTTCTCTGTCTCTTGTCTGCGGCACTTTCTCTGTCTCTTGAATGCGGCACTCTCTCTGTCTCTTGTATGCGGAACTCTCTCTGTCTCTTGTATGCGGCACTCTCTCTGTCTCTCGTCTGCGGCACTTTAGTCTCTAGTCTGCGGCACTTTCTCTGTCTCTTGAATGCGGCACTCTCTCTGTCTCTTGTATGCGGAACTCTCTATGTCTCTCGTCTGCGGCACTTTAGTCTCTTGTCTGCGGCACTTTCTCTGTCTCTTGAATGCGGCACTCTCTCTGTCTCTTGTATGCGACACTCTCTCTGTCTCTCGTTTGCCAGCACTTTCTCTGTCTCTTGTCTGCGGCACTTTAGTCTCTTGTCTGCGGCACTTTCTCTGTCTCTTGAATGCGGCACTCTCTCTGTCTCTCGTATGCGGAACTCTCTATGTCTCTCGTCTGCGGCACTTTAGTCTCTTGTCTGCGGCACTCTCTCTGTCTCTTGTATGCGGAACTCTCTCTGTTTCTTGTATGCGGCACTCTCTCTGTCTCTTGTATGCGGAACTCTCTCTGTCTCTTGTATGCAGAACTCTCTCTGTCTCTTGTATGCGGAACTCTCTCTGTCTCTTGTATGCGGAACTCTCTGTTTCTTGTATGTGGAACTCTCTATGTCTCTCGTCTGCGGCACTCTCTCCGTCTCTCGTCTGCGGCACTCTCTCTGTCTCTCGTTTGCCAGCACTTTCTCTGTCTCTTGTCTGCGGCACTTTAGTCTCTTGTCTGCGGCACTTTCTCTGTCTCTTGAATGCGGCACTCTCTCTATCTCTTGTATGCGGAACTCTCTATGTCTCTTGTATGCGGCACTCTCTATGTCTCTTGTATGCGGAACTCTCTATGTCTCTCGTATGCGGAACTCTCTATGTCTCTCGTCTGCGGCACTCTCTCCGTCTCTCATCTGCAGCACTCTCTCCGTCTCTCGTCTGCGGCACTCTCTCCGTCTCTCGTCTGCGGCACTCTCTCTGTCTCTCGTTTGCCAGCACTTTCTCTGTCTCTTGTCTGCGGCACTTTAGTCTCTTGTCTGCGGCACTTTCTCTGTCTCTTGAATGCGGCACTCTCTATGTCTCTTGTATGCGGAACTCTCTATGCCTCTTGTATGCGGAAATCTCTATGTCCCTCGTCTGCGGTACTCTCTCCGTCTCACGTCTGCGGCTCTCTCTCTGTCTCTCGTTTGCCAGCACTTTCTCTGTCTCTTGTCTGCGGCACTTTAGTCTCTTGTCTGCGGCACTTTCTCTGTCTCTTGAATGCGGCACTCTCTCTGTCTCTTGTATGCGGCACTTTCTATGTCTCTTGTATGCGGAACTCTCTCTGTCTCTTGTATGCGGAACTCTCTCTGTCTCTTGTATGCGGAACTCTCTCTGTCTCTTGTATGCGGAACTCTCTCTGTCTCTTGTATGCGGAACTCTCTCTGTCTCTTGTATGCGGAACTCTCTCTGTCTCTTGTATTCGGAACTCTCTCTGTCTCTTGTATGCGGAACTCTCTCTGTCTCTTGTATGCGGAACTCTCTCTGTCTCTTGTATGCGGAACTCTCTATGTCTCTTGTATGCGGAACTCTCTCTGTCTCTTGTATGCGGAACTCTCTCTGTCTCTTGTATGCGGCACTCTCTCTGTCTCTTGTATGCGGAACTCTCTATGTTTCTTGTATGCGGAACTCTCTATGTCTCTCGTCTGCGGCACTCTCTCTGTCTCTCGTTTGCCAGCACTTTCTCTGTCTCTTGTCTGCGGCACTATCTCTGTCTCTTGAATGCGGCACTCTCTCTGTCTCTTGTATGCGGAACTCTCTCTGTCTCTTGTATGCGGCACTCTCTCTGTCTCTCGTCTGCGGCACTTTAGTCTCTAGTCTGCGGCACTTTCTCTGTCTCTTGAATGCGGCACTCTCTCTGTCTCTTGTATGCGGAACTCTCTATGTCTCTCGTCTGCGGCACTTTAGTCTCTTGTCTGCGGCACTTTCTCTATCTCTTGAATGCGGCACTCTCTCTGTCTCTTGTATGCGACACTCTCTCTGTCTCTCGTTTGCCAGCACTTTCTCTGTCTCTTGTCTGCGGCACTTTAGTCTCTTGTCTGCGGCACTTTCTCTGTCTCTTGAATGCGGCACTCTCTCTGTCTCTTGTATGCGGAACTCTCTATGTCTCTCGTCTGCGGCACTTTAGTCTCTTGTCTGCGGCACTTTCTCTGTCTCTTGTCTGCGGCACTTTAGTCTCTTGTCTGCGGCACTCTCTATGTCTCTTGTATGCGGAACTCTCTATGTCTCTTGTCTGCGGCACTCTCTCCGTCTCTTGTATGCGGAACTCTCTATGTCTCTTGTCTGCGGCACTCTCTATGTCTCTTGTATGCGGAACTCTCTATGTCTCTTGTATGCGGAACTCTCTATGTCTCTCGTCTGCGGCACTCTCTCTGTCTCTCGTCTGCGGCACTCTCTCCGTCTCTCGTCTGCGGCACTCTCTCCGTCTCTCGTCTGCGGCACTCTCTCTGTCTTTCGTTTGCCAGCACTTTCTCTGTCTCTTGTCTGCGGCACTTTAGTCTCTTGTCTGCGGCACTTTCTCTGTCTCTCGTCTGCGGCACTCTCTCTGTCTCTCGTCTGCGGCACTCTCTCCGTCTCTCGTATGCGACACTCTCTCTGTCTCTCGTTTGCCAGCACTTTCTCTGTCTCTTGTTTGCGGCACTTTAGTCTCTTGTCTGCGGCACTTTCTCTGTCTCTTGAATGCGGCACTCTCTATGTCTCTTGTATGCGGAACTCTCTATGTCTCTTGTATGCGGAACTCTCTATGTCTCTTGTATGCGGAACTCTCTCTGTCTTTTGTATGCGGAACTCTCTCTGTCTCTTGTATTCGGAACTCTCTCTGTCTCTTGTATGCGGAACTCTCTCTGTCTCTTGTATGCGGAACTCTCTATGTCTCTTGTATGCGGAACTCTCTCTGTCTCTTGTATGCGGAACTCTCTCTGTCTCTTGTATGCGGCACTCTCTCTGTCTCTTGTATGCGGAACTCTCTATGTTTCTTGTATGCGGAACTCTCTATGTCTCTCGTCTGCGGCACTCTCTCTGTCTCTCGTTTGCCAGCACTTTCTCTGTCTCTTGTCTGCGGCACATTAGTCTCTTGTCTGCGGCACTTTCTCTGTCTCTTGAATGCGGCACTCTCTCTGTCTCTTGTATGCGGAACTCTCTCTGTCTCTTGTATGCGGCACTCTCTCTGTCTCTCGTCTGCGGCACTTTAGTCTCTTGTCTGCGGCACTTTCTCTGTCTCTTGAATGCGGCACTCTCTCTGTCTCTTGTATGCGGAACTCTCTATGTCTCTCGTCTGCGGCACTTTAGTCTCTTGTCTGCGGCACTTTCTCTGTCTCTTGAATGCGGCACTCTCTCTGTCTCTTGTATGCGACACTCTCTCTGTCTCTCGTTTGCCAGCACTTTCTCTGTCTCTTGTCTGCGGCACTTTAGTCTCTTGTCTGCGGCACTTTCTCTGTCTCTTGAATGCGGCACTCTCTCTGTCTCTTGTATGCGGAACTCTCTATGTCTCTCGTCTGCGGCACTTTAGTCTCTTGTCTGCGGCACTTTCTCTGTCTCTTGTCTGCGGCACTTTAGTCTCTTGTCTGCGGCACTCTCTATGTCTCTTGTATGCGGAACTCTCTATGTCTCTTGTATGCGGAACTCTCTATGTCTCTCGTCTGCGGCACTCTCTCCGTCTCTCGTCTGCGGCACTCTCTCCGTCTCTCGTCTGCGGCACTCTCTCCGTCTCTCGTCTGCGGCACTCTCTCTGTCTCTCGTTTGCCAGCACTTTCTCTGTCTCTTGTCTGCGGCACTTTAGTCTCTTGTCTGCGGCACTTTCTCTGTCTCTTGAATGCGGCACTCTCTATGTCTCTTGTATGCGGAACTCTCTATGTCTCTTGTATGCGGAACTCTCTATGTCTCTTGTATGCGGAACTCTCTCTGTCTCTCGTCTGCGGCACTCTCTCTGTCTCTCGTTTGCCAACACTTTCTCTGTCTCTTGTCTGCGGCACTTTAGTCTCTTGTCTGCGGCACTTTCTCTGTCTCTTGAATGCGGCACTCTCTATGTCTCTTGTATGCGGAACTCTCTATGTCTCTTGTATGCGGAACTCTCTATGTCTCTTGTATGCGGAACTCTCTCTGTCTCTCGTCTGCGGCACTCTCTCTGTCTCTCGTTTGCCAACACTTTCTCTGTCTCTTGTCTGCGGCACTTTAGTCTCTTGTCTGCGGCACTTTCTCTGTCTCTTGAATGCGGCACTCTCTATGTCTCTCGTCTGCGGCACTTTAGTCTCTTGTCTGCGGCACTTTCTCTGTCTCTTGAATGCGGCACTCTCTCTGTCTCTTGTATGCGACACTCTCTCTGTCTCTCGTTTGCCAGCACTTTCTCTGTCTCTTGTCTGCGGCACTTTAGTCTCTTGTCTGCGGCACTTTCTCTGTCTCTTGAATGCGGCACTCTCTCTGTCTCTTGTATGCGGCACTCTCTATGTCTCTTGTATGCGGCACTCTCTCTGTCTCTTGTATGCGGCACTCTCTCTGTCTCTTGTATGCGGAACTCTCTCTGTCTCTTGTATGCGGAACTCTCTCTGTCTCTTGTATGCGGAACTCTCTCTGTCTCTTGTATGCGGAACTCTCTCTGTTTCTTGTATGCGGAACTCTCTCTGTCTCTTGTATGCGGAACTCTCTCTGTCTCTTGTATGCGGAACTCTCTCTGTCTCTTGTATGCGGAACTCTCTCTGTCTCTTGTATGCGGAACTCTCTGTCTCTTGTATGCGGAACTCTCTCTGTCTCTTGTATGCGGAACTCTCTCTGTCTCTTGTATGCGGAACTCTCTGTCTCTTGTATGCGGAACTCTCTCTGTCTCTTGTATGCGGAACTCTCTCTGTCTTTTGTATGCGGAACTCTCTCTGTCTCTTGTATGCGGCACTTTCTCTGTCTCTTGTATGCGGAACTCTCTCTGTCTCTTGTCTGCGGCACTCTCTCTGTCTCTTGTATGCGGAACTCTCTCTGTTTCTTGTATGTGGAACTCTCTCTGTCTCTTGTATGCGGAACTCTCTGTCTCTTGTATGCGGAACTCTCTCTGTCTCTTGTATGCGGAACTCTCTCTGTCTCTTGTATGCGGAACTCTCTCTGTCTCTTGTATGCGGAACTCTCTATGTCTCTCACTTGCCTGCACTTTCTCTGTCTCTCGTATGCGACACTCTCTCTGTCTCGCGTATGCGTGCACTCTCTCTCACACACACACTAGTGCACCCCGTCTCTTTTTCAATGTCTAGTCACCTATTTCTTGGGATAAGATCAACTAAATTCATGATTCAATTAAAATCTATTGTTTTTATTATTATTATTTCCATTGTTTCTTTATTGCAACATATAAATGCAAGACAAATTTTATTTATATTTATTTTAGACATTCAAGCGATCCACAAATCATTTTTACAGGTGATTGAGACACTTTGTAATTGTATATTTCACTATAAGCAACATAATGGCCAATTTATACATACATATTGCATCATCGTAATTAGTACATAAAAGGATAGCTACCGAATAATTGCGCATTTAAACAGTTCACACCTTAGCCTAACATTTGTTGTTGTTTTTCCGTTGGAAAATAGAAGAAAAATAGTCTACTGGGTACTTTTCTAGGAAATACCATAAAAATATGGAGAAAATAGCCCCAAAAATGTCTTTCTTCACATGTGGCAAAAGGACCAGGGTTGTGGAAGTAATTGTACATGTACATCAACGGAAAATCAAGACAACTAAATCACAAAACACAGCCAATGTGATAACACACATGTAACTACTTATTGAATGTCACTTACATATCAAGGTATTTATTTTTCACTTGGTAGACATCTTTCTCGATGTTTACAAAAATAATGTATTATCGTCAATCAATGCCTTTGGATTACAGCTGTAATAAAAATACCATTGTAGAGTAGAACGATATTAAAAGAGATAATTAATATTGTAAAAATAGAGATATTTATTGAAACATATTGTACTGTAGATAAGTGGGAAAATACACAATACACTAAATAATAAGAAAATGATTGGCGCTAGTTCAGAAGTCTCCAAACTTTGACCCATAACTACGGCGCGCGCACCCGCACCTGACCGTCGGTATGTAATTGTATTGCGCTTCAGTTTGCCGTAAATCCTGTGAGAAAGTGCAGATTATAAGTCTTCCTTTTTAGGAAAAATACTCTGAAAAAGATAAGAAAATTGACACAAAACAGGTAACAAACATATCGACTTTTAGATCATGACCTTTATTTGGACATTTGATGAATATTTACTTCATTTTTGGTATGTTTTAGTAGGGTATCTCCACGCCAGAGTTATGGGTCAAATTTTGGATAGACTTCTGAACTACCGCAAATAATTAACAAATTACCAAATTACATTTAAAAAGTAACAAATGAATAATCATAGAGAAAAATAGAAGAAATTATAGACTACAGAAAAGAGCAAACAAATAATAAAGCAAAGCAAAATGGTACAGTTTCATAAAAAAGAGCAAATTCATGAAAATGTACAGATATTTAATAGCTTGATATACTTGCTGAAAATGTCAGAGGTAATAATGTCAGAGGTAAAAATGTCAGAGGTAATTAAAAAAAAGGTCTGAGGTACAACAAAATGACGGGGTAAAAATCAGTGGCGTCGTAATATCTCGGCACTTTATCACACAAAATGTTGAGACGTTAGTTACTGGGTTAGTCTATTATATTCCCTTCTTCCATATCATAATGTATATTTCATAAATGACTGTGTATCAATGGATTGTACTAATTTGTACATGTCCTGAAGATAATACAATGTGTAAATAAAAGTAGATAAAAGTTAAAGAAAGAAGAAAACAAGGCATCGCTGAATTAATGACTGCAGAGAATCCTTCGTTATTCTTTCTCGATAAGCATAATATACAACCATTACATTTATTCAACCTGTATTAAACATGCTTATGTTTTTATATTTTTTACCTCTAGACATTTTTACACCGAGCCTAAAAATGACAGGACTAGTGTACCCTGATGAAGCCAAAAGAGATTCCCTTTCCTTCTGCCTATCATGGTGCAGTACTGAATGACAGGCAGGACTCTTTCAATCTGCGTAGACCTGCAAAAATAAGAAAAGATAAACTTAAAGGGATCTTTTAACAATTTTAGATCTGAGATGCAAGGCCTCACATGTTATCAGTGTCTGTGATATGGTGTAATAGTGAAGCCCTAAAAAAATTCTGCTTCAAAATGATCAAGAAATGCCTCAAAAAAGTAGAAATCTTTGAGTGACCTGTTTTACCATACTCGTCTTCCCCAATAGACTGTAGTGTTATGAAAACCATTTGGCAAACGCAAAATTTGGTTTCGATTTCCAATCATAACTATCTTGATAATTAGACAGGCGATCATCTTGTAAAAGTCATGGGGTTCCTGACTGACCTAAAGGTTTATAATTATCATTGCAGCATGAGCTAAATTCAGGATTTTGTTTCAGAATCTGAGACAAAGTCACCAGATCCCTTTAAAAAGAAGGTTGAGTCCTGGGAAGACGTGAACAAAAAATTGTGAGCGTTATCATTGTATTATGCAAGACTAGTGTAGAAGAACATCAGATAAAAAATGTTCCCTGAAAAGCATGGCTCTACAAAAGCCTTAATATTCTAAATATGGCTTGTAACATAAAAATCAGGACAGATCTTTATGCCACATGTTCGTGTACCCCATATACATCTTTCTGTGTACAGTGCTTGTAACTTTACCAAGACTGGGCCAAATTTCTTATCATTTTTTTTGGTGTACCATGTATAAACCGCACCCCCGACTTTGAATTTTTTTCGGCGGCAAAAAGGTGCGGTTTATACATCATTAATTACGGTAGTACCTTTTAGAGAACTCATTGTATATTTGTCAATATCTCTAAAGGATTATTAAAAAAATGATGTTACCTTCCGTTAATCTATGTCTTGGTACAGCAAACATTATCCGATACCAGCCGTACTCTCCCCCACAGTAACCAGCAGAGGGCGACAAACCAACCCCACCCTTCAAGAGGTGGAATGTAAGGCGCTTCTCCCCCTCCTCAGTGTCCTGCGAGAGGAACTAGGGATAATGATGAAAAAGAAAGTTAACATGACGAGTGAGATCAGAGAGTGGAAGAGGGGGACAGAGAAATACGTGGTAAGGAGGAGAGAGGGAGGGGGAGAGGGAGGGGGAGAGGGAGGGGGAGGAGGATAGAAAGATGGGGGAGGAAGTGGGAGAGCGGAGAAATTAGTTGGAAGAGGGACAGAAGGGCAACAGTGGGGGAGAGAGGGAAGGGGAGGGGTAGAGAGGGAGGGGAGAGAGAGAGAAAGAGAGGGGGACAGAGAGGTGAGGGAGAGAGGGGAAGGTTTAGAGTGGAGAGAGAGGGGGAGGAGAGAGGGAGAGGGTAAGATTTGGGGAGAGACAGGGGTGAGTTTAGCATGGGGGAGGGACAGTGGGAGGGGAGGAAGGAGAGAGAGGAAAATGAGAGGGGGAGAGGGAGGGGAGAGAGGGGGAGAAAGGGAGGGGGAGAGAGGGAGAAAGGGAGGGGGAGAGAGGGAGGAGGAGAGGAAGGGGGAGAGGTAGGGGAGAGAGGGAAGAGGAGAAGGGGAGGGTAGAGAGGGAGGGAGGACAGAGAGATGAGGGAGGAACAGGGAGAGAGGGGAAGGGTAAGAGTGGGGAGAGATGGAGGGGGAGGAGAGAGGGAGGGGGAGGAGAGAGGCAGGGGGGAGGAGAGAGGCAGGGGGGAGGAGAGAGGCAGGGGGGAGGAGAGAGGGAGGGGGGAGGAGAGAGGGAGAGGGTAAGATTTAGGGAAAGACAGGGGTAGAGGTTAGAATGGGGGAGGGACGGAGGGATGGGTGGGGTTGGAGAGGGAGAGGAGGAAGGAGAGAGAGGAAAATGAGAGGGGGAGATGGAGGACTGAGAGACAGAGGGGGGAGGGGGAGGGGGGGGGGGGAGGGTTAGAGAGAGATAAAAACTGCTCAAACTTTCCAGAGTTTCGCACTCCTGCCAAATTGGTTTTGAGATATATTAGACATGCAGTCAAACCTGTCTATTACGGACACACAAGAAATGGCCACTGTAGACAGGTTCTTCAAACATTATAGATGAAGGCTATATGGATGATTACTATAGCTGGTGGCCTTTATAGAGTGGTGGCTAAATCACACAGGTTTGAGAGTACTACACAGTGACCAAGGTGACTGCCAGTCCACCGCACACTATAACATCCTCATAACATCCACATTTCAAAGAAATGGCAATTTATATTGGTTCTGCATCCATCTCCCTAATTTCAGGTTCTAAATAATGATAAGAATACTAACAACTGGAACTTTTAGGGCGCTTAACTCTAAATAATAATAAGAATACTAACAACCGGAACTTTTAGTGTGCTTAACTCTTTGAGCCAGAATAAAAGCCAATTTGGCTTCAAATCGTAGACAGCCGCACTACTGGCGTGACGTCACTACGATTCTGAGCCGATTTAACTTTGTTCTTCTCCAAGGAAGCACTAAGATCCCTTGAAATGTCTATATCACTATTTTCGTATGACAATTTAGATCCTTGGTTAATTAAAATTTCAAGTTTTTGATCATTTATATAAAAATTATATTGCAAATTCTACCAAAATCAGATCGTAGTCACATCGCATAGTGTTTGTGTGTGCGGAGGGGTTAAGGCAACCCAAGCAGATAAATAGGTAAAATGCATCATTGTCTTCAATACAATCTTGAACATGCTCTTTACCTTGCCAAGGTTCGCCCATATGAAGAGACCAGCCTGAGGTCTGAAGTATGAAGCTCCTATCTCATCCAGGGTTTCCATGGTAATCCGACATGCATCTCTTATTCGTGAGAGGTTAGTAGGGAAGTAGGTACGCCTCAACCAATCTAAGAAGAGACAAGGAATACCCAAGCTTTATTTATTGACAACATATCTTCGCAGCAGAATGGCTGAATCGTTACAATATTTACAGATAATAGAGAATAAAAACTAAATTTACAATACAAAAGTACAACTACAAGGAATATATACATACAGAATAAGATATTTAAGAAAATTAACGTTGACGAGGCTACGTGTCTCTCTCGTGGCCTGACTCAGCCAATCGGGTATAATACGACTACGGACGGCACAACAGCAGTATTCACGTGCGTGCAACAAACAGGAAACCAAAGGGCGAGGAGAATTTTAGTCTGTTTCGTGAACGCTAGTGTACGCTAACCGTTTAATAATCAAGTCCCTTCGTTTACGTGCAGTTGTCCAAAAGAAGTTGTAGATGGCGTTAACCAGTATTTGCTACATCCCCTTTAAAGATTTGTGTTTGTAACAGAGAGAGTGAATATTAAACCAAAAGATAAAGATGATATCCACTCAAGCATTCATGCTTATGATAGTTGGCCTCAGCATTTATCTTGATTCTTTGATTTCCCTCCATAATTTCAAGTTTTCAAATTAAATAAATGTATTTTTTTGTTGTTAGTTGGTATTTCAGTTGTCAAATTGTATGTAAATGAATTATACTAGATACTATTATTGTTAATTGGATGATTTGTGTTTGATATTAATTCAGAAACATTGCTTGATAAAGACAAGTCTAATTAGCTATTAGGTCCCATACATTGTTTCATACAGTAAACAACCTACAAATAAAATGCTTCAGCAAATAATTAATTCAGGCTTGTTCAGCTATGGCAAGATAAACGGCTGAAAAAAAAAGGCCAGCACAGAGATACAGAGATCATCTTAACCTGTTGACTACTGAATTATTTAATTCCCATAGACTTAACACACGGTCTACCATGTTCCAATAGGCAAAGGGTTAAAAAAAACCTGAATGCTAAGGAAATTATTACAAGGGTTGGAATGCCCTTAAAGGGATAGTTGAGTTCTGTTGCAGAAGGCACTATGTACACAAAATATTTTTTTTGGTGAGATAATGAAAAACTGAGTGTCAAATTTGAAAGAACATACAATTTAAATGACAAAATCATCTTTGCTCGATCAAAATGGGTTCAGAGACGGCTGAAATATCAATAAATATAACGATTTCTAATATTTGGGTACCACCACAAATATTAGATAATTTGAAAAAGCCGTTGAAAAAACGAAATAGCACCTTTTACGTCATATTTCAGCCAATGCCGATGTTAGCTTTTTTGTTGGCATTTTTGGTTGCTTATATTACGCACAACCAACCGGCCTATGTATTGTTATTTTTAATTAAATAATGAATTAACGGTCACAATATTATTTTAAAGTGGAGCTGAATTGGTATGATCGTATTGGCTAAAGTTCACACATTTTGGGGTCTAAAATTACCTTCATAGCAATTTTAGGTTCTAAAAGGGCACTAGCAATGTCGTAGATTAGAATAAGAGCAATAACCATGCACTTTGAAGGCATTTGCAGTCTGAAAACAGAACTCAACTATCTCTTTAAGGCCCCTCTAAAGTGTTGGGAGCCCCAAATTCGCCAACAATTTGATGGAAAAATCAGGACATGTATCTACAGAACAAAGCAAAATAAAAAAAATCCACCTCTGGAGATGGGCATGCTATTGTGTTTTGACACATCTTGAAATTTCCTGAAATGTCTGGAAAAGACTGGTAATTGATGGTATTTGAAATAGAAGGCACGATCGATAGCTCAGTTGGTAGAGCAGTGGTCTTGTAATCCAGCGACACGGGTTCGAAACCAAGTTGATGCGCTAGTGCCCTTTGGTAGTGCCCTTTGGTAAGGCATTAATCCTCATTGCCAGGTCCCTCGGAGAGGACCTAAAGCCATCGGTCCTCTAATTGCTTACTAACAAGCTTTCTTAGCAGTCAGGTAAAATAACCACTACTACTTAAGTGTAGAAACACACCGGTTGAAATAGAAATCATCTGGGAGTGTCGTGGTCGAGTGGTTTAAGGCGCTTGACTGGAGATGCGAAGGTCGAGGGTTCGAATCCCGACATGGCACTAATATCCTTTGGCAAGATATTAACCTGCACTTGCTACTCTCCACCCAGGTGTCAAATGGGTACCCGGTAGGTTGCGGCCGTCATTGTTGGTCAAACAGCATGTGAGCGTCAAGTAACGCCCGGCTAAAATGCTCCCCAGGGAGTGGAGATTGTGAACACAGTGTGTGCGGGCAAGCACTGAATCCAATGACTGGGGTAATAATATATTTGTAAAGTGCTTAGAGACAGTTGTATTAAGCGCTATATAAAAATTAAATATCATTATTATTATACCTTTATCTTCTAGCATCTTAGCGGCGGCTGATTGGATGAAGCTGGATGCTTGCTGATAGTCATTCAGACTAACACATCTCTCAAGGACATCCTGGTTCCAGGTGTGTAGGACACCTAATGGAGATCCAGGAATACCAAAGTCCTAGAAAGAATGATTATAAAACTCAAATTAGAAGGGTACGTAGGCCAACCTCATATTTACGTTTCAAAGGGAGTGTAGCATGACGAGACTAGGTGTCTTTCCCGTGGCCTGACTCAAGGCCAATCGGGTATAATAGGACTACGGACAACGTAAGCAAAACTGAAGCGTGAGAAGAACTTCGGTCTGTTTCCGAATGCTAACACGTTGACCATTTATTCAAGTCCATTCGTTTACGTGCAGTTGTCCAAAGAAAGTCGTAGATGGCGTCAACCAGTATTTATCATGCTACATCCCCTTTAATAAAATAGCACAAAAATGAAAAACAGAAAGAAAGCTATGAATTTTGAATTTCTTATCAATAAAAAACTAATTGGCAACTCTGTGATGCCCTGTACATAATTTGTTTTCTTTTCTTTTTTCTTAGCTATTGATGAAGGAATATTTTTTTTCATGACGGGGGTTTGAAAAAAATCCGAAAAAAAAATCTTTTCGATGATTATCATGAACAATCGGAAATGTCCTTTAGAGACTAGTGATTTTTATCGGAATTCAGTTTTGCTTTATCTAGACTTAATAGTTTGATTTACAAACATGATAATTGGAAGAAAATAGATCTAATTTATATATACTATATACATTGAAGATATTTAACGAACAAGAGAGTATGAAAGAATATTTTAGAACACCATTTTCTACTCTGGTAATAATTGTCTATAAACCTAGTGACAACATGGGTTAAAGAGTCATTCTCAAATAAACCTCAATGAAAGATGAGGTATAAATGAAACACTGGTTAAAATAATTATGCAGTATGTTTAAGAAAATATGGTATTTTCCAAAGTATAGTCCTTCTCTAAACCCAAACTCTAAGTGATGAATATTACCAATAGTAACTATACAGTGCGTCCCAGAAAAAACAAAACCAAGAATTATTAGACAAAAGACTTCATGCCTGGCCGATTGTCAACGAAACGGAGTTAAGTCTTTTGTCGATTCTGCTTGTTGGTACGGCAGGCAGCCAGTGAAAACAAATTTGTTTGATACAATTATGGAAATACAAGCACTACTTTAAACAAACAGAACTTTGTTATTCCTACCTCATTTTTCCTGATTGAGGTGTCATATGAAAGAGTAGAAACTCAACTTTCTAGAAATGTGATTTTCTCTTAAAAATTCAGGACACCGCCCGCCAAATGACTTTTTGGTTTCCTCTCTTCAAATTGATTTTAATCACTCATGCATGGAATATGCATCATATGAGTTGCATCACATGAAAGAAGAGGGTCTAAGCTTTCCAAATATATGTCATTTATTAATCATAAATTCAACTAAGTTATGATAAAACAGCGATAATTCTCGGTTTTTCGTTTTTTCTGGGATGCACTGTACAGTGCAAAAAAGCAGCTTGACACTTTTTACTAAAGTTTCAGTTCGAGCACTGCAACTACAAAAAACCTGCTATAGTTCACCCCGATGGAGAGAGAGACAGCAGTAGATAAATGCCTTGTCTAAGGACATCCCATGTATCAAATTATCAAGTTTATTACGAGAATCGACACTTCAAAAAATATGATTTTTGTTGACATGTTGGTTAACCCATTGCATAGCAGTACAAGGTTCCCCTCAGACTTGTGGAAGTTCTGGTTCTGTAGCTTATTGTCACAGTGGGCAGAGGTTGATTAAAGTGGTGTAGTTCTGTTTCTCTTATATCTGTATGTGTTCCCCTCTTATTTGTATTCACTGTTTATATCTACATGCAAATATGTCAGTTTTAATTACATGTTCCCCTCTTATTTTTATTGCATGTTTATATCTACATACAAATAAGTTGGACTTAATTTTTGCTCTCACCATTATGATCATTAGATATTTTTCCCCCTTAAATAATGAACTATCAAAAATTGTAAATTCTGTAGAATTTTAACCTTCATTTGTAAGTCCCTTGAGAGACCAATGCCAGCAAATGGCGAGAAAAAATAGTGGCATGAATGGCCTGTCATAGTTTAAGTCCGACTTAATATTGATCTTAGTCTTTGTGAACCACCCACATGGACCTCTGCTCTTGCAGCTGAGTCTGGAATAAAGTCTTGAATTGATTTCACGAACATACCTTGCTGAAGCCATACAACATATGAGTCCTCTGTGGGTCAGGCACGGCCACTAGAGGGAGTCCTAGTACACTTGAGTTAGCTGTTGATTCATCATGGTTACTGCATTGATAAATCTCATCCATGATAACATGCAGGCTGTACCTAGAAAGATAAAGAAATATTGGACAGAGGAAGTAGTTGTCCTGGGGAGTGTTTCACAAAGACTAAGATCAACTTTAAGTTGGACTTAACTATGGCAGGCCGTTCATGCTACTAGATGCTCTCACCATTAAGATATTTAGATAATATTTTTTCCTTCAACAATGATCCATCAAATAATGTAAATTCTGTAGACCTCGATTTGTACGTCCCTTGAGAGATCAATGCCAGTACATGGTGAGAGCAAACAGTGGCATGAACGGCCTGCCATATCTAAGTCCAACTTCAAGTTTATCTTATTCTTTGTGAAACACAGTTGAAAGAGGTCTAGGCCCCACCCATAACACAATAAATTGCACTTTTGAATAATTGATTATGATTGGGTTAATAGTCAGCCCTAGCTGTTAACAATAGGTGCATGCAATGATGATCTTAATTAGCTATTACCATTTTGCAATTGATTACAAAGCATTGTGTTATGGGGCCCACAACCGAGTCCCTCATGAATTCATAATACCATTTATTATATTAACAAAAGCATTTTCTTCCACTTTTGCACACACCCCCCCCCCCCCCCCCCCTGGCTAAAATCTGCCTTAATCTTCACGCTCACCCTCCTTTTAATTTCTTAACTTCAACCCTGCACTCAACATTATTACGCTTAACTTAACCCAAGACCCCATTGCAACCCTTACCCTACTCTTCTGACGTAAGAAAACCCAGATATATTGTAGCGAGAGCGAACGTAGAAGCACCAAAATGGCATCCCTAAATACATCACAACCTCTTGGGTTTTTCCTCTATTTCGCCTTGCCTTACAAGACAGGAGACAATGGCACTGTAGAGATGCTATAGTGGAGTGGTTTGAACACTTCACTACAGATCCAATGGTCATGGGTTCAATCTGCGACAGGGTACTTCCGTCTTCAATCACGGCATTTTTGTCTATATTGCTTTTCTGCACCCAGGCGCGTTTAAAAATAGAACCTAGCCAGAGTACTTCCCAAGGTCGAACGGAGCATATTTTCTAACATGCAGGGAATAGCAAACAAATCCATTAGCCCAGGAATTACAATGTAAAGCACTAATAAACTCTACAAATGTGACTACAAAGTCTTACTTCTTGCAGAATGCTAGATAGGCCTGGACCTGTTCCTTAGTATAGACCAGTCCCAGCGGATTGCTCGGATTCACAAGAAAGACCCCACGAACACGGTGACCCTAGAAAAAAAAAGGAACATTCAAAAACACCTGTTACGTTGGTTACCTCACATTTGCTCTTGGCTTTTAATGTTTAATGTTTCATGTTTAATAAGAAACATAATAATAATTTTCCAGCAGATACAAAGAGCTGTCCCTTAATCAAAACAAATTATAAAGAATTGTAGAGATATGTTTGCAGATGTATTTTGAAGGAGTCAAGTGAACTATTATTTCTTAGAAATGCAGGGAGGTTATTCCTTGAACGGATTTCAAGCCAGCCTGTTTTTTGGGATTTGAATTTGGGAAAGAGAAGGGAAGGAGCTGATGTAGATCAAAGTGAATATGATGTTCTCTGATGCTGATAGAGGAATGGATAGGAGGTAATGCTGTCTGGCTCTCAACAAATGATATATAATGAATGTATGTCTTTCATGCACTCTATTGAAGTTCACAGAGTGCATGAACAGAGGTCTTACAGCACGCTGCATTTATTGCAAATGAATATTAAAGCCATCTCCCCCATCCCCCACCCTTTGACCCAGATATATGCGGGCACACCTGAACTTCTAAAGACCGGTAGTTTAAAAGGGCATCAACCTTCATCAGCATCAAAACAGGAAGACCAGGGTGCTACAAGAATTTTTTTCACCACTTGCCCTGTCGGGCAAGTGGGTTTTCAATTTACTTGCCCAAACAATATTTCCACTTGCCCAAAACTTTAAAGCGAAAAAGGACTCGAGGTTAAAGCATTTATTATCTCGTAATGATAAGTTAGTGTTTTAGATAGCAAATTAATGCACATACATGTACAGTGTAACTGTACTGAATAATAACCTAATATGTCAAAGAAAATGGTCAACAAAGGATGGTTGAAGGTTTAAAAAACGCATTTTATTGATTCTCCATAAATAATCAGATTCACATGAATCTCGGCAAGGTAGAATGGTTCAAGCAGGTTTAAGTTTTTAATATTCAGTCATGTAAAAAAGCATAATGACCCTGTTGTAAAAAATATGATACAAACATGTCATTAATGGTAGCCACATGTACCATGGTGCAACATCACATGTGTGTCTGTGCAAGCCGCTGTCATTTGGAAACGTAGGCTAATTTTCAGCTGTTAATAATTTGGGTCAACTCTTCCATCAAGAAACGTCATGTAAATAATGGGTAATCAACTATTTTAAATAAAGTACGGACATTTTTATTTCATCATTCACTGCTATAAATATCATGCCAAAATTTGTAAATTCTTACTAAATAATAATATTGAAGATATTTTACGATAAATCTCGGATAAGTATGCGAAAACTAGACTAAACAACGTCGCTAAAACCATGAAAACAAAACAACAACGGCTTATATTCTGAGGGTCTCGATACTATTATCAAAATGACTCGCTCGGTCGGATCTTGAGACCGCAGTAATAAATTGAAAACGAGACAAAAACATTCATCTGATTTATATGAGCAGCGAGTTTTAAATAATATGTTCACAATCATTAACAGTCATTATGAATAAATATCAAACATTTGACTTTTTGTACTTACTAGAAAATCCCTGTTGTTTATTCCATTCCGATTCGCACGTGTTCATTTCCCTAGAATAATGACGTCATATTTGGCGTGATTCAACCAATCGGCAATCAGAGAATAGCAAAGGCCTGTCGGTGCGGCCTGCAGAGCTAGAGAGAGAGAGCGCGAATAAGCTCGCAGCTGGTACGATCGCGCTAGCTGTCTCTAGCTAGCTCACGGCCGGCCGTGCGTGGAGGCGGAGCGGCATTCATGGCTTGAAGTGTCACTGTTGCATGCGCGCTGAGCTAGCTGAGCTGGCTAGCTGTCTGTGAAGTTTTTTCGAAATCGGAACGATCGCTTTTTTGCTTCTGGATTTTGACGACGGGTAAGAAGTTGACGGGTGAATGGTAGAGTTCTTGGACACTAGGAAATTACTGTAAAAGTATCACTTGCCCGAATCGGGCAAGTGATAATTTGATTTACTTGCCCGACGGCTCAATTTGGTTGCCCCGGGACGTCGGGCAAGCGGGTTTGTCGCGCCCTGGAAGATTGTTCAAAATGATAGTCATTCTGTATTCACAGGGTCATTTTCCATCATAAAGGCTGAGCACTTTACAAGAATATATTTAAAGAAAATGTAGGTGATATATTTCAATAAAACTAGGGTAATAAATTGATGGAATATTGGTACATAAAAGCATAATAAATGGTTCAAAGTACATCTTACTTCAAATCAAGGATCATGAAAGTGGTACAAAGATATTAACAACGACCATAAATGCACTGTTGCCAATAAATTTTTGTTTACCTCTTTACTGACATATCTAAACATATACCGGTAATATATTACCGGTATATGTTTAGATATGTCAATAAAGTTCTGTCAGAGTGCTCAAGGGGGGGATTTCAAAATGAACAAGGGAAACACTCTCGGCGGTCTCGCCTGCATAACGCAATTCAATATGATAAACCAGAACGTCAATGACGTAGCGCTCATCCGCATCTCGCAACAACAAATATCTTAAATTTTATGTGGTACACTTTTGAACTGGTCAAAAAATAAAAATTCGATGCCCTGGAAGGGACATAATTTCATTTCATTTGCATAAAGTACCATAAATAATCAATGGAGCAAAATCTCACTATTCTGTGTAGAAGTTTAGTGTACCAAAGTTAGCTCTACTATATAAAGCAAACCAAATCAAAATCGGTCGAGAAATGAAGGAGAGGAAGCCTTTTTTGTCATTTCAAATAAATTTGCATAAATTAGCATAGATAATGAATTTCACGATTCAGTGTAGAAATTTTAATTCCTCTCCTAGCCCTATCATATGAAACAATCAGAATCAAAATCGGTTGAAAAATAACAAAGAAGAAGCATTTTGAAAATCTTGATGTTGATGCCACAACAAAGTCTAAGTTTGTTGACCTTAAATGACCTTTGACCTTAACTTAGTGACCTGAAATTCTACTCACATGATTGGGGAGAGTTGATTACCCTATAGTCCAAGTTTCATTGACTAAGAACTTATACATTCAAAATTATATCAAAAATTCAAAAACTTAACCTTAGGTTAAGTTTTCGATGATGATGCTACAACATAGTCCAAGTCTGTTGACCTGAAATGACCTTTGACCTTGACTTTGTGATCTGAGATTCTACTCACATGATTGGGGAGACTTGATTACCCTATAGTCAAAGTTTCATTGACTAAGAACCTATACTTTAAAAATTATATCAAACATTCAAAAACTTAACCTAAGTTTTTGATGTTGACGCCGCCGTCACCGCCGCCGTCGCCGCCGCGGCCGTCGCCGTCACCGGAAAAGTGGCGCCTATGTCTCACTTTTTGCTACGTAGGCGAGACAAAAATCACCCCCATGGAATTACAAAATAAAGATTATCTTTTCTGTTATAACTTTTACACAATATTGGGTTTCAACTTTCAAACATTAAACCAATAGCGTGCAGGATTTCTCGCTCAAATTTTTCGGTG